>NC_137107.1:512500-808000 GCF_949357685.1 Gobio gobio
GTGTAACGGGACACACACACACACTAGGGGTGTAACGGGACACACACACACACACTAGGGGTGTAAAGGGACACACACACACACACACTCTAGGGGTGTAACGGTACACACACACACACACACACACACTAGGGGTGTAACGGGACACACACACACACACACTAGGGGTGTAACGGCTCACACACACACACACACACACACTAGGGGTGTAACGGGACACACACACACACACACTAGGGGTGTAAAGGGACACACACACACACACACACTAGGGGTGTAACGGTACACACACACACTAGGGGTGTAACGGCACACACACACACACACACACTAGGGGTGTAACGGCACACACACGCACACACACACACACACTAGGGGTGTAACGGCACACACACACACACACACACTAGGGGTGTAACGGGACACACACACACACACACACACACTAGGGTTGTAACGGGACACACACACACACACACTAGGGGTGTAACGGCACACACAAACACACACTTGGGGTGTAACGGCACACACACACACACTAGGGGTGTAACTGCACACACACACACACACACACACTAGGGTTGTAACGGCACACACACACACACACACACACACACTAGGGGTGTAACGGCACACACACACACACACACACACTAGGGGTGTAACGGTACACACACACACACACACACTAGGGGTGTAACGGCACACACACACACACACACACACACACTAGGGGTGTAACGGGACACACACACACACACACACACACACACACACACTAGGGGTGTAATGGCACACACACACACTCACTAGGGGTGTAACGGGACACACACACACACACACACACTAGGGGTGTAACGGGACACACACACACACTAGGGGTGTAACGGGACACACACACACACACTAGGGGTGTAAAGGGACACACACACACACACACACACACACTAGGGGTGTAACGGCACACACAAACACACACTTGGGGTGTAACGGCACACACACACACACTAGGGGTGTAACTGCACACACACACACACACACACACTAGGGTTGTAACGGCACACACACACACACACACACACACACTAGGGGTGTAACGGCACACACACACACACACACACACTAGGGGTGTAACGGTACACACACACACACACACACACTAGGGGTGTAACGGCACACACACACACACACACACACACACACACACACACTAGGGGTGTAACGGGACACACACACACACACACACACACACACACACACACTAGGGGTGTAATGGCACACACACACACTCACTAGGGGTGTAACGGGACACACACACACACACACACACTAGGGGTGTAACGGGACACACACACACACTAGGGGTGTAACGGGACACACACACACACACTAGGGGTGTAAAGGGACACACACACACACACACACACACTAGGGGTGTAACGGTGCACACACACACACACACACACACACACACTAGGGGTGTAACGGGACACACACACACACACACACACACTAGGGGTGTAACGGCTCACACACACACACACACACACACACACACACACACTAGGGGTGTAACGGGACACACACACACACACTAGGGGTGTAAAGGGACACACACACACACACACACAAGGGGTGTAACGGTACACACACACACACACACACTAGGGGTGTAACGGCACACACACACACACACACACACACACACTAGGGGTGTAACGGCACACACACGCACACACACACACACACACTAGGGGTGTAACGGCACACACACACACACTAGGGGTGTAACGGGACACACACACACACACACTAGGGTTGTAACGGGACACACACACACACACACTAGGGGTGTAACGGCACACACAAACACACACTTGGGGTGTAACGGCACACACACACACACTAGGGGTGTAACGGCACACACACACACACACTAGGGGTGTAACAGCACACACACACACACACACACTAGGGGTGTAACGGCACACACACACACACACACACACACACACACACTAGGGGTGTAACGGCACACACACACACACACACAAACACACACACTAGTGGTGTAACGGCACACACACACACACACACACACACACTAGGGGATTGATTGCTCGCTGATTGATTGCTCCTGTCTGCCTGCTGTGTCTGTTGCTCTGTAGCTCAAGTCTGTAGCTCTGTAGAGCCTTGCTTACGTTTGAATCTTTATTTTGATATTTCCTCTTTCTTCTACTGCTAAATATAACTTACTCATCACCATACATTGTTTAAAAATTGCCTATCACGTTAAATTTGACATCGCTAGCTTTTAATCTAAATCACCATCACACGTTAGCATTTTGCTAGCCTGTTAGCTTGTTATCTCTGCACCCGGGCCTCCCTTTTTCTGAGTTCATAACTTGGATTAGTAAATTGTGTCCAGCAAACGATTGTGGTAAGTGGTAAATTGGATTAATCAACAAACACGGTAAGTCATGTCTTCTCCTGTCATTATCACCTGCAGTGCATGTCGCATGTTTAGTGTAGGCTTCTCCGCTGGCGAACAGGGCTTCACATGTGATAAATGTAAGGAGATAGTTAGGCTGACGGAGAAGATTTCAGAATTAGAAACACGCATCCATACTTTATCTGAGAGTAGTGAGGATGTAACAGCTTTAGACACTGATTTGGATGCGAATAGCTTAGTGAACTCTGTACATTCTTCCGTTCCGGCTGCAGGGCCCGCGCAGCAGGGAAACTGGGTAACAGTGAGGCAGCATAGTCGCAGACCAAAGAACCACTTTTCCGTTCCGGTTAGAACGCCAAACAGGTTCTCCCCTCTCAGTGAAGCACCCACTGAGTATCCTGTTGAAAGTGCTCTAGTCATTGGCGATTCTATTACACGGAACGTGAAGATAGAGACACCAGCCACCATAGTCACTTGTTTACCGGGAGCCAGAGCACCTGACATCAAAGCACATTTAAAAGTGCTGGCTAAAGCTAATTGGAAATTCTCTAAGATTATTATTCACGTCGGCACTAATGATGTTCGACTTCGCCAGTCGGAGATCACCAAAATTAACATTAAAGAGGGGTGTGAACTCGCTAGTACGATGTCAGAGACTGTTTTTTGTTCTGGACCGCTCCCTGTAAAAAGGAGTGATGAGATAGTTAGCAGACTATCATCGCTCAATGGCTGGTTGTCTAAGTGGTGTCTGCAAAATAACATAGGGTTCATAGACAATTGGAAAAGTTTTTGGGGCAGACCTGACCTGTTGAAGAAGGATGGCATCCATCCCTCTTGGGGTGGTGCCGCTCTTCTCTCTAGTAATTTGGCACATAGTCTTAGAACTAAACCTTGACTGACTAGGGCCCAGGTCAGGAAGCAGACAAACTGGCTAAACCGACCGTCTGCTAGCTGTCTCACGTTACCGGAGTCAGATAAATCCCAGCACATAGAGACTCTTTCACCTAGATATAATCATATAGAGACTGTGTCTGTTCCCCGAATTAGTAAATACAAAAAAACATCAAAACCATTCAACAGTAAAAATTTAATTGATGTCCAACAAATAAACAACAGATATAATACAGATGAACAATTGATAAAGCTTGGGTTGCTGAATATTAGATCCCTTTCCCCAAAAGCGCTTATTGTTAATGATATTATTACAGATAATAATCTAGATGTGCTCTGTTTGACAGAAACCTGGCTAAAACCTGAGGACTACATTACCTTAAATGAGTCCACCCCCCAAGATTATTGTTATAAACATGAGCCGCGTCTGAAAGGTAAAGGGGGAGGGGTTGCTGTAATTTATAATAATATCTTCAGTATTACTCAGAAGTCTAGTTTCAAATATAATTCCTTCGAAATTTTGGTGCTTTATGTAACGTTATGTAGTGTACATGATAAAACCCGTTCAACATTTGTCTTAGCTACTGTATACAGGCCACCAGGGCATAATACAGACTTTATCAAAGAATTTGCTGATTTTCTATCAGAGTTAGTACTGGCCGTAGATAAAGTACAAATTTTTGGTGATTTTAATATCCATGTAGACAACGGAAAAGACGTATTGGGATTAGCATTTAAAGACACACTAAACTCTATTGGAGTTAGGCAACACGTGTCAGGAGCCACTCATCGCCATAATCATACTTTAGACCTAATATTGTCACATGGAATAAATGTTGATACCGTTGAAATTCTGCAGCAGAGCGATGACATCACAGATCATTACTTAGTATCATGTATACTTAATTTAGCTAAGGTTGCAAAGCCGCCCCCTCGCTTCAAAAATGGCAGGACAATCACTGCCGTTACTAAAGATTGCTTTTTAAATAATCTTCCTCATCAGTATCATCTGCTCAGCATCCCAGATAGTATAGAAGAACTCGATGTTGCAACAGAAACTATTGACTCTCTCTTTTCCAGTACTTTAGACACAGTTGCTCCTCTGCGCTTAAAGAAGATTAAAGAAAACAGTCCAACGCCGTGGTACAACGAGCACACCCGGGCCCTTAAAACAGCAGCCAGAAAAATGGAGCGCAGCTGGAAGAAAACAAAATTAGAGGTATTTCGTAATTCGTGGAAAGAGCACATGATCACATACAGAAAGGCCGTAAAAACTGCTAGATCTGCTTATTTCTCAACTCTCTTGGAAGAAAACAAACACAACCCAAGGTATTTATTCGATACAGTGGCTAAATTAACCAAAAATAAAGCTTCAACTTCTGATGATTGTAAACAGCACAGCAGTAATGACTTTATGAACTTCTTCACATGTAAGATTGATAATA
This sequence comes from Gobio gobio, assembly GCF_949357685.1. Lineage (NCBI taxonomy): Eukaryota > Metazoa > Chordata > Actinopteri > Cypriniformes > Gobionidae > Gobio > Gobio gobio. The sequence continues at coordinate 517,289 of NC_137107.1, forward strand.
TTAGGAAAAAAATATTAACCATGCAGCCGTCTACTACAGTATCACATCAGACAGAGCATTGTAGTGTCACTGAGGAAAAATTACACTCATTCACTGCTATAGGAGAAGAAGAATTGGCTAAACTCGTAAAATCATCAAAATCGACAACATGTATGCTCAACCCTATACCGACTAGGCTATTAAAAGAGATGCTACCAGAGGTCATAGATCCTCTTCTTAATATAATTAATTCATCTTTGTCATTAGGATATGTACCGAAAACTTTTAAGTTGGCTATTATTAAACCACTTATTAAAAAAACGCAACTTGATCCTACAGAATTAGTCAATTATAGACCAATCTCAAATCTACCCTTCCTGTCAAAAATACTTGAAAAGGCAGTGTCTTCACAATTATGTTCCTTTTTAGAAAGAAATGGTATCTGTGAGGATTTCCAGTCAGGATTTAGAGCGTATCATAGCACTGAGACTGCTCTCATCAGAGTTACAAATGATTTACTCTTATCATCCTATCGTGGCTGTATCTCTCTATTAGTGTTACTCGATCTTAGCACTGCATTTGATACTATCGACCACAACATTCTTCTGAATAGACTCGAAAATTATGTAGGCATTAGTGGAATTGCTTTATCATGGTTTAAATCATACCTGTGCGACCGTTATCAGTTTGTAGTAGTAAATGAAGATATGTCACACCGATCGCAAGTTCAGTATGGAGTACCACAAGGCTCAGTGCTAGGACCGCTACTCTTCACCCTGTACATGCTACCACTGGGAGATATCATTAGGAAGCATGGCGTTAGTTTTCATTGTTATGCTGACGATACTCAGCTCTATATTTCTTCACGCCCTGAAGAAACTTACCAATTCACAAGATTAACGGAATGCATAGCTGATATAAAACATTGGATGACTGGTAATTTCCTGCAACTCAATTCAGAAAAAACAGAATTTTTAATTATTGGACAAAAAAGCTCCACAAGTAGTAACCTAGAATACTGTCTAACACTTGATGGCTGTTCTGTCAAGTCCTCGTCGTCAGTGAGGAACCTGGGTCTGCTCTTTGATACCAATCTTTCGTTTGAAAGCCACGTTTCTGGCGTCTGTAAAACTGCTTTCTACCATCTTAAAAATATATCTAAATTACGGCACATGCTCTCAATGCAAAATGCTGAACAGTTAGTTCATGCGTTCATGACCTCAAGGTTAGATTATTGTAATGCTCTACTGGGTGGTTGCCCTGCTCGCTTAATAAATAAACTCCAGCTGGTCCAAAACGCAGCAGCTCGAGTTCTTACTAGAACCAGGAAGTATGACCATATTAGCCCAATTCTGTCAACACTGCACTGGCTGCCTATTAAACATCGCATACATTTTAAAATCTTACTTATTACTTACAAAGCACTAAATGGTTTAGCTCCCCAATACTTGAGCGAGCTCTTAACATATTATACTCCATCACGTCTACTGCGGTCTCAAAATTCTGGCCAGTTGATAATACCTAGAATATCCAAATCAACTGCAGGCGGTCGATCCTTTTCCTATTTAGCTCCAAAACTCTGGAACAGTCTTCCTAACATTGTTCGGGAAGCAGACACACTCTGTCAGTTTAAATCTAGACTAAAAACACATCTCTTTACTGTGGCATACACATAAAACACTTTTTCAATGAAATGATTGTTAGGCTGCATTAACTAGGTCAGCCGGAACCGGGAACACTTCCCATAACACCTGATGTACTCGTTACATCATCAGAAGAATGGCATCTACGCTAATGATAGTCTCTCTGTTTTATCCCGAGGTTTACTGCAGTCAGCCGGATCCGGGCCGTATCCAGTTCAGATGGTGGAGCTGCACCCAGAGAAGACCAACACAGGACCCCCAAGTGTCTGCAGAGACTGTGATTAGACGCCCCCTGCAACTGCCTCATCGACACGGCATCTCAATAAACCCATCTCCAGCGTGTTGACTCAGATTGTTCGAATATTACAATTAAATAATTCTTAAATCGATATGTCATCCTCAATAAACCCGTCTCCAGCGTGTTGCCTCCGATCATTCGTATATTGCACTTTAATAATTATTTAATCAACATCATCCTCAATAAACCCGTCTCCAGCATGTTGCCCCCGGTCCCTCGAATATTCCGATCTATTATGACCTCTGAGCTGTAAAGCTGCCAGAATAATAATAATAATACGCTGTTTGTTAATTGGCCAGAGGAGAACTGGCACCCCGACTGAGCCTGGTTTCTCCCAAGGTTTATTTTTCTCCATAAGGTCACCTAATGGGGTTTTGGTTTCCTTGCCACTGTTGCCTCTGGCTTGGCGTGCTCAGTTGGGGACACTAAATTTTTCAACTAAACATTGAAATAAATCTAATTAATAAACTAAATTAACCATTTAAACTAAATTACAGATCGAATTATTGATCTAAAGCCCACACTGTCACTGTATGATAATTGAAATGAACTGATGACATCAGCGTTTTTTCCAGAATGGCTATACAGCTGAATAAAATTATGCTGCATTATTTTCCTGTTTAACACTGTAAAGCTGCTTTGAAACAATCTACATTGTTAAAAGCGCTATATAAATAAAGTTGACTTGACTTGACTTGACTTGCATGGGGAATGAATTTGTGAGATGTTACTAGAATTTAAAATGGGGATGTATTAACAGCAACTAAACTTTTGGCATGAGAGGCCTGGTTAGCTTGAATATAGCTATACTATGTTCGTTTACTTTGTTTTTTTATAATTAGCCATATACTTAGCCACTATAACCCTTATTTGCAAAAATGAAACTAAAATCCCACCAATCACATTTCACACACTTAAATATCAGACCACAACGTTTGCATGTTAAACTCAAAATGTATTTATATTGGGTTTTTTTTTTTTAGAACTAGGTGAGTTAACCTTTTAAAATGTCCTCATGTTCCAAATGAAATGCAATGAACAAGCCCCGGGGGTTTTTCTTTTTACTTTTAATGTCTCAGTTTTGTGGTACCACAACGTTTGCGCGCTTGTTGGAGCTCAGTTGAAACCTTTCCAAATAATATTGTCCGTACTCATGATTCCTCGGTACCAGAAAGATTATAGTGACCGTCTATCCAAACTGATCCGTCCAATGGTGAGATACGCAATGATGAAACCCGTCCTGAAGCTCCGTCCGTCCATGTGCAAACGCAACACCTCCAGCCTGCAGTGCGAATCCTGAGCACATCTATTGCAGCAACATGGGTGGCAGCATCTGACGCACACTAGCCAAAAGTCCACAAAATTCAATGAGCTTAACTATATTTTGTCCAAAAATGTCAATTTAATTTTAGTTCACAATGTCCATACTCACTCAGAAACTCAGTGGCAAAGTGGATTTCAGACTATATAGTAGCAGTTCGCACATGGCTATGGCGTTAGTTTCACTTCAGAAGAATCTCTGTGACCCATTTAACCAGCTCCAAACAAAGCTCACTCTCCCGTTTTAACAGGGTACTCAATGACAAAAACCAAGCTCACCTTCTGCTCACCAAGGCTGCATTTATTTGACCCAAAATACAGCAAAAACAGTATTATTGTGAAATATTTTCAGCATCATTACTCCAGTCTTCAGTGTCACATGATCCGTCAGAAATCATTAAAATATGCTGATTTTCTGCTCAAGAAACATTTATTATTATTTATTATTTTTCAGAATTATTTAATGAATTGAAAGTTCAAAAGAACTGCATTTATCTGAAATATAAAGCTTTTGCAACATTATAAATGTCTATACTATCACTTGATTATTGCTGAATGAATGTATTCGGTAGCATGAAAATGTGTATGTACTGTTCTTTTGAACTTTCTTTTCATCAAAGAATCCTAAAAAAAAATTTCAATATTGATAATAATCATAAATATTTGTTGATCATCGAAAAATAATATTAGAATGATTTCTGAAGGAAAGAAGCATACAAAGGCAATCAGACATATCCTGCCCTTGCTTCCACCTTGCCGCTGGATCCAGCCCTCGCTCCCGCTCATCCTCAGTAGCAGCCTCCACCCAGGCCACAGTGTGGAGCGGGTTGTAGGAAGGCCGTCCAGCCCTATCTCCTATTGCCAGTGGGCAGCAGCGTGCCTTTCGGACCTAATTTGGGCCAGCCTCAATTATGCTATTCGGTTCACTCGGGTTCCCCCAAGTTCAGGGGCATTCAGTTCACCTCTGTGCTGTTCATCTCACCTTCCTCGTGAGGGTTTGAGCATTCAGCTCACCGTGTGCTGTGTAGCCGCCGGCTGACAGCGCGTCACTCGACGCTCTAGATGCGCGGTCGAGACTTGAAACCTCAAACAGGGTTCTGTCCCTTCGCCTATTATCTAGTTTCTTTTCTGGTGCTTCGGCTAATAAGCCTTGGTGACCTGAGGATTACAGTGGGGCTTCCCCGGCAAGTAGGTCTCCGTGGGCCCCCACTCCTCTATCGCATCATGAGCGTGCTGAGACTGTGTTCATGGGTGATTCATGTTCTCTCATGAGAGCATGACCACGTCTGCGCGTTCGACTTGCCTTTTTCATAAGGGTTTGAGCGTTCAGCGCACTGTGTGCCGTCTGACGGCCACGCTCACTGTCTCACATGCCTGCTGGTAGCTCACAGATGGGATTGCTGGTTCTAAAAAAAAATTTTTTTAAAAAGGGACCTAGCGTTTCATTTGGGGCTCTAGCAGAGGACAGATGTCAATCGCTGCATCGGAGAGATGGCTGTTATGTGCTGGAAATAATGATGCTGAGTTTCCCACTATAATAGTGTGTGCTCATGCTGAATCAGATTCAGACTTGACAGCCATGCTTTCCCAGGTGGCTGAAGCGTTGTGCAACGCATAAATCGCTGACAGATATATGTAGAGCTGCGGGCTGGGCGACACCTAACACGTTCACTAGATTTTATAGCCTCTGCGTAGAGCCGGTATCTTCCCGTGTGCTCACTTTAAATGACCAGTAACACAGAAATGCCCGTTCTACTGTCGGCTTGCTGTGCCATTCCCCTCCTCATGGACTGGAGATGTGCATTTATATATGTTCTCGCACGCCAACGGCCATTGCCCCGTTCTCTATACACTTGAAGCTGATAGGGGCTCCCAGAAGTGATCCCAAACTTCAGGGAACGAGGGTTACATACGTAATCGAGACATTACATACATAACAGAGATGTTTTTTGTAATTTCACTGTATGCAAAACAGCAAAAATATACATTAATTTGGTGTAATTTCTCAGTTTTTATATGTTTTATTTGTTATTTTAATGTTTTACCTGAAAGAGAAAGAAGATGAAGCCAAATTTGGTCCATGATTTTGCTGGGAGTTTTGTCACTGGAAAAACATAAAAATACAAAAATACATCCCAAATTTGTTCACTAATATACATATTATGCATATAGAAGAAGAAGAAGAAGAAGAAGAAGAAGAAGAAGAAGAAGAAGAAGAAGAAGAAGAAGAAGAAAAAGAAGAAGAAAAAGAAGTTTTATTTATATAGCCTTTCCATGGTTGAAGGTCGCTTGACTTTTTAAAAAAAAAATTTTTTAGATTAAATGTATTTCTTATGAGGAAAAGTGCATCTTTTCATGTTTTATAGACAACGTAATATATTTGCTGTGTATCCAAATTATGAAAATATAAGAAAATAATGCAGTAAAATGACATGTATATTTAGAACAAAAAGAGGTGATGCTCAGAAAAGATACATCCTAACAATAGATTAATAACAAAACACCCATAAATAAAACCTGTTGATGGAATTACCGAGTACAACATTATTAGTCAGTCGAGAAATTAAACATCTACAGCATAATTACCAGTTCTCTTGTGAATTATCAGATAAACTGAAGTCTCAGTTGATGAAGTTTTGGTCCACCTGTCCTGTGGTGATAGCGAGTTATCAGGATCTTTCCGAAGTTCTCAATCCTGTCCTCTTTATATGGGTCGTCTACGTCAAGAGGGGAATTTCACAGTCAGATTTACAAAGTGTGTACTGAATATTTTGTTAGGCTCCTCCTATGGGAGACCATCTTAGGAACACTCATTATCATATGAGTCATTGTTACACCTTGAAGCAGATATTATACATTTAAACTAATTTAATATGCAAGAATATATCTGTATCCATTTGTTAAATGTTCAAAGTATGGATCTCAGATTGAGTGAAGATGTTCAGTGACTGATCAGACATTAATCTGCATCAAAACATTGAACAGGTGATAGTAGTCATGATTCCCTAACTAGTATAACAGCCAGATCATGTCTTTCCTATCATTTTGACATAAATAAATAATATGAATGCGACTGTTTTGGGTGGTTTGTGGTGCCTGTAGTTTTAATATATCTTTATTTTTCAGTGTAAATGTCCTTGTGGAGAATGTAAATGAAGGACAAAGTTATTCACAATTCTATGCAAAACAGTGTCGCCTCAGAAAGACAGAACTTCATGCAGAAACATTTACAAATGATTTGAAATCCATTCTCCTTTAAAACTCTACTTCTAAAACTAACTTGCATTTATATTGCACAAATGTTTTTTCAAAGTGATGTTTTTTGCATTAATATATGACAATGAGTTTGGATATGCAAAGCTTTAAAGATTTGCTCTTTGTTAGTTTTCAGATCACCTGTATTTGTCTAAACACATTATGGGCCCTATCTTGCACCCAGCGCAATTGACTTTGTACACCGACGCATGTGTCATTCCTATTTTGCACCCGCGCAAAGCGCGCTTTTCCCTCCACAGAAGCACGTCGCTAAACTAGTGAATGAACTTGCGCTCCCTGGGCGGTTCAGCGCAAAAAAGGAGGCGTGTTCCGGCGCAAACAATCCCTGGTGCTATTTTGCTGTTCCATTAAACAATTGCGCCACTGACCAGAAAAAACCTAGTCTAAAGTCAGTGGCGCGTTGCGCGTTGTTCATTATGCTATTTTAAGGGCGCATGCTTGACCATAATGTATAGCGTGCACAACGCGCATACACTTTGCTCATGTAATCTACACAGATGCAACAGTTATTTTTGCAAATCATAAATTGTTACACTAAAAAATATTAACACATGAGATGACGGAAATCATTGTGGTGTGCCACGAAGATGTGAAAAAATAGGCATAAATCTAGCTTACAAATTATTCAGGCTAATTGTAGTCTAATAATTAAGGAGACCTGTTTGCCCAATAGTGGCAACTTCTGGCAAGACATATATGTATATAAGGACATCTAACAAATTGGTTTGTCCGTCAAGAACCAGGAAAAAAAATCGGTAAGGGTGGACGCAGCGATGTCCTCTGCTGGCGTCAGGTCCTGAGTAGAGGCAGATCCACCTCCCGTTTCACGGCGTGCCCGATTGATGCTGGCAAGCTTGGACTTTCCCCGTCTTCTGATGTCATTGTAGCGCTTGCGGCACTGGTGCGACGTCCTGGGGATGCCAGCTGATGAAACAATTGTGGCTATTTCCTCCCACGCCTGTTTAACCGACGCTATTTTGGGTGGGTTTCTCCCATCCCCATACAACACAACTTCTTTGTCTTTCACTGCTCTTACAAGCACATCAGTCTCCTCGGCTGTGAACCGCTCCTGGCGTGCGCCTGGTAAATACGCCATAATAATAGCAATCCATAATGGAACTTGCGCACCTGCTTTTAAAGGGAATGTTGGATGACGCTCTGATTGGTTTATTCACGTTACGCCCAAACCACACCTATGAATAATGAAGCTACTTCAGACCAACCCATTTTAGATTTTCGCCGGGCGCAAGAGCCATTTATCCCGCCGGGAAAATAGCAACAGCGCCGAGACCCGCCCACAAAGTTACTTGCGCTTCGCGCTTTGACACTTGCGTTTCAGATCGTTAAAATAGGGCCCTATGTGTTTGTGATTAGCAGAGTATATTTACAGATCATGCAAAATTTTACATCTTATTGTACTCTCCTGCAGTTATTTACCTATGCAAATACAAGTAGGAGCATGTTTGGCACTTCTCCCTGAAGTTTGTAATAGAGACACAACAAAACAATAGAACAAACATATTTCCTTATTTATATAATCTACAGTACCAATGGTATATGTATGACAAGCAATGTCAGTGCATTTAAATTCATTTAAGAGAAACAATTAATAGTTAATTTGCTAATGTAGCATTCCATTGAGGGAAGTTTGCAGAACCCAAGTGCCAGTTTATTAATCCAAACGTGAACAAATACAAAACAATCCAAACTAAAACATGACTTAGACCAGAGTAGCCTTTAACAGACTGAACTAGACCATGACTTCTTACAAAACAATGGGTTCCATGGACAATACTAGATAAAAACACAAGGCAAACAAGAGGGCTTAAATACACAGAATGCTAATGACTAGACAAGACACGCCTGTGAACATAATCAAGACAATTAACCAATGACACCATAACACAAGAGACTTGGGATGTACAAGACATCTGGACAAGATGGAATTTGTTATATTATGCTCAAATATGCAAATGACAGAATACTTAAAGTAGTATTGGACTTATATAATAAGATATGGGTAGAAAGAAGAATGCCAAGGGCATGGAAACATGCAATAATAATTCCAATAGCTAAACCAGGGAAAGATGCATCGATAGCAGGAATTACAGGCCAATTGCGCTTACATCAAATTTATGTAAGCTGATGGAAAAAATAATTGTAAATTGGCTAATTTATGTACTTGAGAGGAAAGGAGCGTTGGCACGTAATCAGTGTGGTTTTAGGAAAGGCCGATCAACATTAGATGCATTAGTAAAGCTGGAAACAGATGTAAAGAAAGCTTTAGCAGTCAAAGAGGGATTCGCGGCAGGTTACTTTGATATGGAAAAGGCATATGACATGTTATGGAAAGAAGGATTACTTATTAAAATGAAGAGAATTGGAATAGAAGGAAGAATGTTTAATTGATTTAATTTTTTTATTTAATTAATTAAGTTTTTTATTTGACAGAACAATTCAAGTTCAAGTGGGTAGGGAAGTATCTCAAACAGGGGGCAGTCATGGCCTAATGGTTAGAGCGTCGGACTTGTAACCCCAAGGTTGCAGGTTCGAGTCTCAGATCCTGTAAGGGAAGTCTTGAATGATTGCTGGGAAATTTAAAATGCAACAGGCAAAGGCTTTGCATGGAAAATAAAGGGGTGGGTTAATGAAGATGGTCTAGACTCAAAATCATTTGCACCAATAGTAGTAATATTCCCATTTCCACCTTGGATACTAGCTCAACCTGAAATTGACATAAAATTACATAAGAACAGAAGTGAAATGGATGAAGATGTTAGTATAAACCAATATTGTCATGACCGGCTCAAAGCCGTGACAAATTTTGAGTAAGTGGAGGACATAGTTTTGCAACATGTAAGGTTTATTTAAATAAATAATAAAATATAATACAATAAAATACAACAGATAAGGCCAAAATAACTACAATCTCTTTCGGACAAATTATGTTAATACGTCAGACAGAACCAAATTCAAAATAATAACAAAAAGAAAGTACACAAAACCATAACGAAACTGAAAGGGAGCAAACAATCTCAGGCCGCTCTCATGATGGTGGTGCAAGACCAGAAGCTCTCTCCAAGTCCCTCAAGCTTCCCGTTGACTCTCAAAGGCTCAACTTAAATAGAGGAAGAAACAGGTGCACATAATTTGCTCAAGGAGCCTGCCCAGGTTCACATCGTTCTCCCGATGAGTCTCAGCCACACCAACCGGTCGACAGACACCCCCCCTAAAAAGAAGAGAGCACAGAGTCTTAAAAACAAAAACTACTCCTACAATTAAAATATTCCCGTGGAAATAGTTAGGCCAACTTGTAAATCTCCCCAGTCCTGTCAACTCGCTCACTCTCAGCAGCTTGGCTACAAGGACGCACATTTCAGAAAGAAACAGAGAGACAAAGTCTGAGGAAATACATATTTAAACAGTTAAACCACGTGAACACGAGACAAGGCATCAGCAGTTACATTCTCCATTCCATTAATATGGTGTATTTCCAATAAGTAACTCTGAAGAAACAAACACCATCTCATCAGCCTTTGGTTGGGGTTTTGTAAGGAGTGCAAAAAAATTAAAGGATTTTGATTCGTATATACCACTAGAGGACCCTCTGACGACCCAACATATCGTCTCCGGTTACGTATGTAACCTAGGTTCCCTGAGAACAGGGAACGAGGCGCTGCGTCAGCTTGACGCTACGGGGAACGCCTCCAGCGTGACAGGTGTCTGAACTACTATCGAATCACGGCAATCCTATTGACCGGCGACAGCCTATGATGTCATCAAGGTGCGACCAGGAAGTATAAAAGGGCGCCTTGCCAACATGACACCGCCCTTCGTCTGAAGGGACTGTTTGGCAGGCAAACCCTGAGGCATGGCAAAACGACGCAGCGTCTCGTTCCCTGTTCTCAGGGAACCTAGGTTACATACGTAACCGGAGACGTTCCCTTTCGAAAGGGAACTCGCGCTGTGTCAGCTTGACGCTACGGGGAACGAAATACCAACGCCGCCATGCCGAGGGGAGTGCATGCCCACTGGCAGTGACAACTGTCAGAACAAGCAAATTCAACTGAAATGCCTGAACCACCCCCCCTCTGGTCACAGAGGCTGTCAGTGACAGCATTCCCTTCGGTCATAGCCCAAGCTATAAGCCGGAGTAGGAAGCTTCGAACACTTAGAGAAGTTCTACCCAGGCCGCTCAAAGGCCTGGATCCAACCCATTCGAAAGAAGGGGGCTCCTTTGGCCCCAGCCAGCCACTACCGCCACCAAGGAGGCCTAGCTTGGTGCCCCTTTTTCTAACGGGCGCTTCAGCCGGGCCATCCCTGTCTGTTCGATAACAGAGCCTCTGGGTACTCGCCTCTTGGAGAGGCATCCAGTCCAAGGGACTGCAGAATGGCAATGTCCTCCTCAGACCGGATCTCAGAGACGGGAATCCTGGAGTGCAGTACTCAGCATAGCGCTTTCTACCCTTGCCAGCGAGGGGAGTTAATCTGCTCGATCCTAGGATCTACTGAGCTATTATCAGATAGAAACACTCAGGAGGCCACACTGGCCTAAAAACTGATCTAATTGGGAGGCCACCCTAGGGGCCTACGACCACCCGATCAGGCCCAGGCAGCTTCGGCTCACATACGACCCTCCGAAAGGAGGGGAGCTTAAAGGGGGCTGCCCGGTAGGTAAGCCAGGTTGCAGGCTGAAATCCCCTCCTTGGGGACCAAGTAGCAGAAGCGACACCAGTCGCGCCAGGGTAAGACCTTACCAGATGCTGCCGGCTAGGGGCCAGATCACTGATAGCAAGTCACATCTGGCTGTCAGCGTTACGCCAGTTAGCAGTCCTCGCACTGAGAACCAAAGACCCGAAGGGAGGCCCAGTGAGGCCCATTGTATAATAGGAATATATGCCAGAGAAGCCTGAGAAATCAGGCTCAGGAACTCGCTTAGAGGGAGGCCTAGTGAGGCGTACTACCTGATCGCAGTTGAAGCCGACTGTCAAGGTAGCTGAAAAACGGAAACTCGTTTTCTCAGGGAGGCCTAATGGAGGCCAATTAGCTGATAGTCAAGCTACAACAGTTAACCGAGCATCCTGACTCGGGAAGTAACCCTCAGGGAGGCCTTGTGAGGCCTACTACCTGATAGAAAGCTTTGCTAACTGCCTGAGCGTCTGACTCAGGAACTCATCCTCAGGGAGGCCCTTTGAGGCCTACTACCTGATAGCAAGCCCTTAGGGCCTGCTTAGCGAGCCTTAGGGGAGGCTTAGTGCTTAGGCCTACCGTCTGGTAGCAAACTAAGCCAGCTGCCCGAGCACCTCTGACTCGGGAACTCACCCTTGGGGAGGCCTGTTGAGGCCTACCACCCGATAACAGGCTTTTTAGGGAGGCCTGTAGAGGCCTACTACCTGACAGCAAGCATTGCTAGTTACCCGAGCATCCTAACTCAGGAACTCGCCCTCAAAGGAGGCCTAGTGAGGCCTACTACCTGATAGCGGGCCTGCAGGGAGGCCCAGCCTGCTACCTGCAGGCGACTCGTGCTAACTGTTTCTCATTTTGATGGTCCAGGAGCCCAGAAACATGCCCTCAGGGAGGCCTGGTGAGGCCTACTACCTTATGCTAAGAGTTGGATAGGCCTAGTAAGGCCTACAACTTGATAACGGGCCCTCAGAGACGCCCAGCCTTACAATCAGTCTACAGGGAGGCCTAGTGCGGCCTACTACCCAGCAGCAGCCTAGCAATTTGTGTGCTAGCTGGCACGGCGACTGGCAAACAGGAGCCCTCCTTCAGGGAGGCCCGGCAGGGCCTGCTACCTTACGACCAGTCTTCAGGGAGGCCTAGTGCGGCCTACTACCTAGCAGCAGCGTAGCAGTTTGTGTGCTAGCTGGCACGGCGACTGGCAAACAGGAGCCCTCCTTCAGGGAGGCCCGGCGGGGCCTGCTACCTTACGGCCAGTCTTCAGGGAGGCGTAGTGCGGCCTACTACCCAGCAGCAGCCTAGCAGTTTGTGTGCTAGCTGGCACGGCGACTGGCAAACAGGAGTCCTCCTTCAGGGAGGCCTGGCGAGGCCTACTACCTTGCGACCAGTCTTCAGGGAGGCCTAGTACGGCCTACCACCCAGCAGCAGCCTAGCAGATCCTATGCTAGCTGACACGGCGACTGGCAAACAGGAGCGCTCCTTCAGGGAGGCCTGGTGAGGCCTACTACCTGCCAACGGTTCAGCACAACCCACCAAGTGACTGAGCCCAAGCCTGCGCCCTCAAGGGAGGTCTGGTAAGGCCTGCTACCTCATGCCGAGTCTTCAGGGAGGCCTGGTGCGGCCTACCACCCATCAACAGCTGACACAGCGACTGGCGAATGGGAGCCTGCCTTCAGGGAGGCCCGATGGGGCCTACCACCTCACAGCAGGCCTGCAGGGACGGCTTCCTGGTGGCAGGAGTGAAAAACTGGCTGTTATAATCTTGGGCTGACAGTAGCTTCTCTGCTGGCTGACAAAAATTAACATCCAACTGCTAACTAGGGTTATTAGTTGGGAAATTCTGCTACTTGAAGCCGACATCGTTGGGGAGCAATATATACCGCAATACACATGGGGCCGAACTTTGCAGAGACCTACCAAGGCTGACTACCTATTTTCCAGGTTGCAGCTAATAAATTGCCAACCTCCCCAACCGTCGGGACTCACTCGCAAGGAGGCCTGTCTCTGAGGCCTACTACCTGAACTGGAGTCTACTGCCAAGACTGGCCCAGGTGGCTACTCACAGCCAGCTGGTCCTACAATCCATCCCAGCCTAGCTGGGTGACCCATCCTGGAGGCCTCCAATTCCTTCTGGAGCCAACTGTATAATGGTGCAGTCTTATCGGCAGCGCCTACAAGCACTGGAACCTAATCACATTGTCCATAGCAGGGTACTCGGCAAACCAAACGCCCTGTACCCCCTAAGCGGGGGGAGTACCACATACGCCACCCACCTCATGGAGGTCCTAGCTTTAATAGCGGCCTACCATACCGTGCAAGGGCGTCAGCCATGGCAATGCTCTGGCTACAAGGGAGCTCATGACCAAACCAACATAAACAAAGGGATGCAAAGTGCTGCTCGACCCGAGCCATGGGTGAGGCAGAATGATACAGAGCTAGGAGTGGAGGTACTCAAATCTACCCTGCCTTGTCAGGGGAGTACTATCAACTGGCCAGGGCATATACAGGAAGGGCCAGCGCCTGCCAAAAAACTGGCGGCCTCTAGAAACTAGCTCTGGAAAGCCGGGCTGAGCTATGCATACGGAATTTTCGTATCTGCATGAAAAACGCCTTAACCCTGCCCCACGACTACTGGCTAAGTCGCTATCAATTCTGCACAGCACCAACCTGCATTACTAGAAAAAGCCCCAGAACGCAGGTAAGGGGGCGGGCCTTGACCGGACTACTCTACACAAGAGGAGGCTACATTAGGGACAATAATAAAGCTAGATTCAAAAGAGGAACAGCTACCCGGAGTGCAGACGCTTCTTGGCGTGCATCTCCGTAATCCCTAGAAAGCCTAGGCCAATCTAGATCTGTACCCGAGGTCCATAAAAGGGCCGCTACTATTGCACCATGCATATGTACTAGCTCACTTATACCAAGCTTAAGCAACTGGTAAATAATATTTTATTGTTCTAGCCAACCTAACAGGGGAACTACAGGCCCTAGGAAATATCCAACGATCCACAGCGACCCCCGAAGCCCTCTACAGGGAGCATAAGTCAGAAAATATATAATATTTTTCCCTCTTATAGGGGACTTACCCGCTCGCCTGCGGCGCGCCATGATATCCACCCACAAGCTTAATTCACATGTATGCTTAGGTGTACCACTACCACGGGCCTGAGGGGGCGCACTCACAAACCAGCCAGGCGGGCCCTAGCACATCATCGTGAACCCACCTAGGCCGGATATAAGAAGCGCCTGGGGAGATGATGAAGAAGAGGAGTGAGGGTCAATGTAATTTCTCATCTCAAACCTCAGGGAGGAGATCCATCATGAACGCTGACTGCGTTTTGTGATACACAGCTCCTACTTCTCCCGGGAGTCCGCCTTTCTGTGCCCCACCCCTGACTGTGGGGGCGCACGAGAGGCAATGCTGGCCATTGGGCCCTGTCTCCGGTCCTCAGACCGTGACGCCTCCCGCCTGCCTGGGACCCGGATCTCAGTGGCATGCAGGTCCTCAGACGCTGCCAAATGTTCGCTATTCCTCGGCGATGCTGGCCCTCAGGCCCAGACTCCGCCTGTTGCGCAGCCACCGCATCAGGAAAAACCTTCCCTGATTGAGATCCCTCAGCAAACCAGCCTGGTGCACACGTAACACCGCCATGGTGTAAGAATTAGCACCGGGTTGACCCGCTGCTGTGTATGCCCTGCCATTAAAATGACACATCGTTTAGGTGGCAGGGTTGGAGCACTCAGCTTCCCAGAGATAAACATCCCATTAATCGGAGGCAACGACACATACCCATATTCTACCATCCTCCCAACATCAGCGGCATACTGCTGATGTCATACCGCTGATATCAGTGAACATGAACCGAACATAGGTTATTCCATGCCCTCTCGATCTAATTAGGAAGATCAGGAAGGAATGAAAGCCCAACTGAGCCAATGATTATGGCTGGGGAGAGATCGATCGTTTATTCCAACATGAGCGATCTCTCCTCTAACACGACAACACAGCGGCCGCAGCCCGCCTGCAGCGCGTTTCATAACATTCAACGGCTCAGCATACACAGTCGGGATGGCTGAGAAGATTAATCCTCCTTCTCACAGCCATCCCTAGAGCACTTGCAAACAAGTCTCGTCAGCCGCCAGATCGTCAAAGGGAAGAATGCCTTCCCGTGACGATTCAGCGAGCTCTATCCGGGAAACCATGACGTGCGTCCGCGCTCAGCCTCGGCATGAGCGGGGACCGCATCATCAGTCTCGGATGCCAAACCCTCTTCCCTCAGGAAGAGAATCAGACGAGAGCAGAGCGATCTCAGATTGACAAACGCTCACATTAAACAGACAACTCGATAAGAGCTGACTGTGCATGCTCTTGATCCCAGGCAGAAACACACAGCTTGTGTGTATACAATAATGAATTTGGATTACCTTAACTCGAGGCAATTCAGACAAAACAGTCCCTGAAGACGAAGAAGCGGTGTCATGTTGGCAAGGCGCCCTTTTATACTTCCTGGTCGCACCTTGATGACATCATAGGCTGTCGCCGGTCAAAAGGATTGCCGTGATTCGATAGTAGTTCAGACACCTTTCACGCTGGAGGCGTTCCCCGTAGCGTCAAGCTGACGCAGCGCGAGTTCCCTTTCGAAAGGGAAACGTCAAAGTGCTGTAAGGCCCAAATCAAAGCAAGCGCTTCCTTCTCTATCACCGAATAGTTAAGCTGATATAAATTAAACTTTTTAGAGAAGAATCCGTTCGGATGATCAATGTCATTATCCGACGTTTGTAACAAGACCGCACCAGCACCCACATTACTGGCATCGACTTGTAATTTAAATGCTTTATCAAATCTCGGAGCTGCCAATACGGGAGCCTCTGTAAGGAGCATTTTTACCTTTTCAAATGCTTGTTGACACGCTGGAGTCCAGCAAAAATCTACTCCTCCCCGCAGCAAAGTAGAGAAATTCACTTCGGTTTATTCACTAATAAAGATGGAGAAGCCCAACTAGAAAAAGAATGTTCAGCGATGTCATTTTTCAGCATATACTCTATTTCCTCATCCAATTGTTTTTTCTTTTTCACAGACACTGGATAGTAACGCTGACGAATTGGACTTGAATCTCCCACATCAATGTCGATTTAATGCTCAATTAGATTTGTACACGAAGGAGTATCAGAAAACAATGTACCATATTCCGTAATCAAGTCAATCAAATCAGTATGCTGTACAGCCGTCAGATGATTAAGACGAACGTGCATAAAACTCAGTACTTCTGAGTTTTTAAGATGCCGTTGTAGAACACAATCTCCCGGATAAATTTCATCTTCCCCACCTACCGGAGTTGGATTTGACCCCAATTCATCACGGTCATTGCTAACAGAAGAATCTGTAAGCAGAACAGGTTTAATACCAGCAGGTACACTAATTTGGTCTTCATTTAGCGCAAGGTCATCGATGTCTTTAAAAGTATGAAATGGTTTTAAAAGATTTACGTGACACACTCTAGTCTGGTTTTTTTTACGATTTGGCGAATTAATCAAATAATTCAGACTAGAAATCTGACTAGCCACAGTAAACGGTCCAACGAACTTATCCTGAAACGGCGATCCCACAACAGGCAACAACGCCAGTACCTGGTCACCAGGTTGAAACTAACGCAACTCTGTTTGACAATCAAAAAGTTGTTTAATTCGATCTTGAGCTTTTTTCAGAGAAGACTTTGCCAACTGACACGCCTCATAAATTCGCCTACGAAAATCACTAACATATGACAACACATTTTTCGGCGGATCAGACTTTTCCCAGTCCGCAGATAAAACAGCCAACGGACTTCGCACATCGTGACCAAAAACAAGGTAATTTGGACTGAACCCAGTACTTTCTTGCGCAGCTTCCCGAGCTGCCATCATCAACCAAGGTAGACCAGTCTCCCAGTCCTTACTCATTTGAACACAGTACGATCTCCACAAAGATTTCAGTGTTTGATGAAATCTCTCCAGTGCTCCCTGACTTTGGGCATGTTAAGCACTAGAGAGATTATGTTGACTATTAAGCTGTTTCAAAACTTGACCAAACAAATTAGAGGTGAAATTACTTCCCTGATCAGATTGAATAATTTTTGGTATTCCAAATACGGAATTGGGTCAGCGCTTTAATGACTAGATTTGCTGTTACAGAACGTAACGGATATGCAGCCGGATATCTAGTTACTTGGCACATGATTGTAAGCAAATATTCACTACCTGCCTTTGACCTAGGCAATGGCCCAACACAATCTACAATGAGATGCTCAAATGGTTGGCTAATGGCTGGAATTGGATAAAGAGGAGCAGATTTCAAAGTTTGATTTGGTTTTCCAGTAAGCTGACGTGTGACAAGACTTAATAGACTTAAAGACTTAATTTAATTTTGGCCAAAAGAAACGTGTCAAAAGTAACTTGTACGTCTTTCTCACTCCCATGTGGCCGGAAGTATCATGTGCGGTATGTAACACTAGTTGCCGGAGATACTGAGGAATTACAATTTGCACCATAGGATCACCAATCGCAAACTCTGCCTGTGGCACCCATGTGGCCACAGGGTCATGAAGGAACAGTGGAGAACCGGCCACAGGGTCATGGAGGACCAGTGGAGAACCGGCCACAGGGTCATGGAGGACCAGTGGAGAACCTGCCACAAGGTCATGAAGGACCAGTGGAGAACCGGCCACAGGGTCATGGAGGACCAGTGGAGAACCTGCCACAGGGTCATGGAGGAACAGTGGAGAACCGGCCACAGGGTCATGGAGGACCAGTGGAGAACCGGCCATAGGGTCATGGAGACCAGTGGAGAACCGGCCACAGGGTCATGGAGGACCAGTGGAGAACCGGCCACAGGGTCATGGAGGACCAGTGGAGAACCGGCCACAGGGTCATGGAGGACCAGTGGAGAACCGGCCACAGGGTCATGAAGGACCAGTGGAGAACCGGCCACAGGGTCATGGAGGACCAGTGGAGAACCGGCCATAGGGTCATGGAGGACCAGTGGAGAACCGGCCACAGGGTCATGGAGGACCAGTGGAGAACCTGCCACAGGGTCATGAAGGACCAGTGGAGAACCGGCCACAGGGTCATGGAGGACCAGTGGAGAACCGGCCATAGGGTCATGGAGGACCAGTGGAGAACCGGCCACAGGGTCATGGAGGACCAGTGGAGAACCGGCCACAGGGTCATGGAGGACCAGTGGAGAACCGGCCACAGGGTCATGGAGGACCAGTGGAGAACCGGCCACAGGGTCATGAAGGACCAGTGGAGAACCGGCCACAGGGTCATGGAGGACCAGTGGAGAACCGGCCATAGGGTCATGAAGGACCAGTGGAGAACCGGCCACAGGGTCATGGAGGACCAGTGGAGAACCGGCCACAGGGTCATGAAGGACCAGTGGAGAACCGGCCACAGGGTCATGAAGGACCAGTGGAGAACCGGCCACAGGGTCATGGAGGACCAGTGGAGAACCGGCCACAGGGTCATGGAGGACCAGTGGAGAACCGGCCACAGGGTCATGGGCGGCCAAGGCTCATTGATGCCCTTGGGGAGCAAAGGCTGGCCTGTGTGGTCGGATCAAACAGACGAGCTACTGGAGCTCAAACTGCTCAAGAAGTTAATGCTGGTTCTGATAGAAAGGGGTCAGAATACACAGAGCATCTCAGTTTGTTGTGTATGGGGTGGCACAGCCGCTGACCAGTCAGGGTGCCCATGCTGACCCCTGACCCCGCCCAAAGCACCAACAGTTGCACGTGAGCATCAAGTCAAGTCAAGTCAACTTTATTTATATTGCGCTTTTAACAATGTAGATTGTTTCAAAGCAGCTTTACAGTGTTAAACAGGAAAATAATGCAGCATAATTTTATTCAGCTGTATAGCCATTCTGGAAAAATTTCAAGTATCATACAGTGACAGTGTGGGCTTTTGATCAATAATTTGATCAGTAATTTAGTTTAAATGGTTAATTTAGTTTATTATTTAGATGTATTTCGATGTTTAGTTGAAAAATTTAGTGTCCCCAACTGAGCACGCCAAGCCAGAGGCAACAGTGGCAAGGAAACCAAAACCCCATTTGGTGACCTAATGGAGAAAAATAAACCTTGGGAGAAACCAGGCTCAGTCGGGGTGCCAGTTCTCCTCTGGACAATTAACAAACAGCGTATTATTATTATTATTCTGGCAGTTTTACAGCTCGGAGGTCATAATAGATCAGAATATTCGAGGGACCGGGGGCAACATGCTGGAGACAGGTTTATTGAGGATGATGTTGATTAAATAATTATTAAAGTGCAATATTCGAATGATCGGAGGCAACACGCTGGAGACGGGTTTATTGAGGATGACATATCGACATCAGAACTGCACTGTAAAAAACAATCCGTAAAAATACAGTACAATTTACAGTAATAATTTGAAGGAATTTTCCGTATTTGTGTTTTTCAGGTCTTCATCTGTATTTTGAATTACGCGCATTGCATTGTGGGAACAAGAACTGATCGGCGCAAAAAAAGCGAGACACAAGCGCCATTACAGACGCAGATGATTTCGGCCAAAGTTTCTTTTTAAAGTCAAATTTCGGATTTGTGGAAGCAGTTCTAACACTTCTGTGGTAAAAAGTGAGAATTATATTTTGTTAAATGTCAAATACGCTGTTTATGTGACGATATTTAGTTGTCATCTAAACATCGAGATGTTGTTCTAGCCCACATAGGGTGCTTGGGTCTGAGACTCAACACGAAGAAGAGCGTGTTGACGCCCTCCCAGAGAACTACGTTCCTGGGGGTTGTATGGGATTCAACGCTGATGCGGGCACGGCTGTCCCCTGCACGCGTGGAGTCCATACTGGCGATGGTCTCGAGGGTGAAACTGGGCCGCAGCCTCACTGTGAAGCAGTTTCAGAGACTGCTGGGTCTCATGGCAGCAGCGTCCAACGTGATTCCGTTTGGCCTGCTTTACATGAGACCCCTCCAGTGGTGGCTGAGAACCAAGGGGTTGTTCGATTTTCTACCCCAGGCCAGAGGTATGGGATCTCTGGGTCTGGCCCCTGAGGGGGCGCAGTTCCTAGGAGAGGGCCTGTCGGCGGGTGTTGTGGAGACCCTACTCAGTTCCAGAGCTCCGTCCACCAGGAGGTTGTACAGCCTAAAGTGGAATGTATTTTCCACTTGGTGTAGAGAGCGGGAGGTAAATGTCAGACCAGCTGTTGGTGTGTTTTGGTTCACCCAAGAAGGGGCTGCCTGCGTCAAAGCAGACGATCAGTAACTGGATTGTCCAGGCTATAGCCATGGCTTATCGGGTGCGCAACCTGCCTTCACCCTTAGCCGTGAGGGCCCATTCTACCAGGAGCATGGCCTCCTCGGTAGCCCTCCTTTCTGGGGCCTCTATGCAAGACATCTGCGAGGCAACTGGGTGGGCCACACCTCACACCTTCATTCGTTTTAACAGTCTGCAACTCCCTGAGACGCCTGGCGCGAGAGTGCTCGCCCCCTAGTTGTGCCTGGGTTCCAGCTTCACACTGGGGTGGGTATGATTGGTGAGGGATAGTTGGGACTCGTTCCCCGAAGTGTCATCACGATGACGCAGTTCGAGTTCCCTCGAAGGGGAACGTCTCGGGTTATGACTATAACCCTTGTTCCCCGAGAAGGGAACGAGACACTGCGTCTCGTGTCTACCCAATCATCAGAGCGCTCGCTTCATCGCAAAGAACGCTATCTCTGTTGCGTTCAGACGTCTCTTTGTATCTTCCGGGTATGCCGTCACATACTACGTCATCACGCAACACCAATCGGATTGGGCTGATTCTACGGTTTCTTCAGACGCTTTACGCGAGGGGCGTTCCCCGAAGTGTCATCACGATGACGCAGTGTCTCGTTCCCTTCTCGGGGAACAAGGGTTATAGTCATAACCCGAGACGTTTTCTAAAACACAACTAACTAAACTTTGTCTAACTAAACACAATATATGTTTCTTTAAATGACTTTCCTGTGCAGAAATCCTGAACGAGGGTCGGCAAGGCTGTGATGAGGAAACCAAATGACTACACATTCCTCCAAGACAGCTGAAGTTCCCATATGAACAACTTTGAAAATCCATGTAAAATTTTAGCTTTTGTCAAATCGCATAATTGAACATTAAAGGGATAGTTCACCCAAACATTTAAATTATCCCATAATTTTCTCACCCTCAAGCCATCCTAGGTGTATATGACATTCTTCTTTCAGACCAATACAATCAGAGTTAAATAAAAGATGTCCTGGCTAATCCAAGCTTTATAATGGCAGTGAATGGCAGCCCCAAAATTTGAAGACCAAAACAGTGCATCCATCCATCATAAAAGTAATCCACGCGGCTCCAGGGTTTAATAAAGGCCTTCTGAAGCGAATCGATGGGTTTGTGTAAGAAAAACATCCATATTTAACACGTTATAAAGTAAAATATCTAGTTTTTGGCAGACCGCCTTCCGTATTCAGCTTACGAAGAAAGTGTAACGCCTCACGCAGTTCAAAATGCTTGCGCTACTTCCGTTGGCGTCGCACCATTTAAGTTTTTTTACGGCACGTCCGATGTCGTCGTCGCGCCAGTTACAAGTTGAAAACAGAAGGTGGTCTGCCAAAAACTAGATATTTTACTTTATAATGTGTTAAATTATCCCTATCCCTTTAACTGAACATAAAGAAGTTTTTTGTTTGTTTTTTTAACCCAATTAGTTCACCCCAAAAAAAGAAAACTGTCATTAATTACTCACTCTGATGATGTTCCAAACCTGAATTTTGGAACACGAATGAAGATCTTTTTTATGAAATATGAGCGCTTTCTCTGAAGTTTTTCTCCAGAAAATTAGTATAGACATCTTAAAAGTAACACCATGCCCTAACCAAATGTGATAAGATTCTAGCAACAAGCTGTTTTTCTGTCCACACCAAATGCGATAGTCAATCAATAATCACAGCCAATCAGAAGATTTTGTGGGCTGGCCCTACATAAAATGAATGCTGTTGATGTAGTAAATACAGTACAATGCTTCCGAGTTACGTCAGAGCTACGCCAGAACGGCAGCTTACCATTGGCCGATGCGGTTCACGTGAGCAGCACAACGCATATGTGATGCTGACGCAGGGAGCTGACCAACCTAAACAGCATAGAAGACTGACAAAGACGAGACGAAATTGTAAGTTGTTATTTTTGTTTGTTTTTTGAGCACAAAAGGTATTCTCGTCACTTCATAAAAGTAAGGTTGAACCACTGGTAACCCCATTTTAAACGATGTAATTTCTGGACCTTGAAAGTGTTAATTCAATCGCTGTCTATGGAGGGGTCAGAGAGGTCTCGAATTTCATCAGAAATATCTTAGTTTGTGTTCCGAAGATGAACGAAGGTCTGACATCTTTGGAACGAAATGAGGGTGAGGAATTAATGAAAGAATTTTCACTTTTGAGTGAACTAACCCTTTTCCTATTGTGTTCTCTTAGGGTAAGGACACACCAAACCGACGGCAAAGAACGTCTCGGTTACGGATGTAACCCTCGTTCCCTGAGGAGGGAACGGAGACGTAACGTTAGTGACTAACGAATGGGGGTTTCGCTTAGAAGCCTATCAACTTCGAGTTTTGAGAAAACGCCCAATGGCGTGCCAATGCCATGGGGCATGCGGAATTTGCATACGTAGCTCCGCCTCACTGCGTGAGTATATAAGGAAGTACGAGGCAATATCGCATTGTTACCTGCTTGAGGAGCCAAGACTGAACTCCTGCGTTCCAGGCAACACAGCTCGATGTGGCAAGGGGACGTTACGTCTCCGTTCCCTCCTCAGGGAACGAGGGTTACATCCGTAACCGAGACGTTCCCTTTCGTTCAGTCACTACGACGTAACGTTAGTGACTAACGAATGGGGGTCCCAATATAATCCCGCCACTCAGCTGTCTTCCAGTGCCCTGCGTAAGTGTGAGTACCCTGTCGTAAGACTAGTACGGACGAAGGACTCCCACTTAACACAGGAATACCAAGGTACACTGGGAAGCATATCCCAGTGAGGGAATGCCAAAGATGCCTACCCGTGGGGAGGACTTAAGAGACACATATGACCCGGAGAGGGTTGCATATGGAAGATCTCTAGGGTACCAGCCGAAGGTGGATTTTTAACCCTAGGGGTGGCGGGGACACGCCAAGGGAAGAAACCCGCTCACTGCGGAGACTTACGGTGAAATACACATGTGGGGGTCGCCGGAGGGAACCATGCACATGGGGCACCTGGCCGGACATGAGGGTCTGGGCTCGAAAGGGCAGACTGAACTGATGTCGGCGTCGACAGTGCTGGAGGAGCTCAGGGCTCTCGGGGAGCTCACCTGAGGAAAATATCGCACGTATCCAGTCCGTGGAGTGGAGTGGCGAGCAAGCGAAGACACCTGAGCCTGGCCCATCACCGGCCCCTCGGGGGGGCGAGTACATAGTCGGACACTGGCTCCACTCGGAGATTGTAGAATCTGGCGAATGTGTTGGGTGTCGCCCAGCCTGCAGCTCTGCAGATGTCTGCTAGCGAGGCGCCATGCGCTAGAGCCCAAGAGGAGGCCACACTCCGGGTGGAGTGAGCCCTCACACCAAGGGGACATGGTCGGCCTTGCTGCTGGTAAGCCAAAGCAATGGTGTCCACTATCCAGTGAGACAGCCTTTGCTTTGAGAGAGCACTTCCCTTCCGCTCTCCACCATAACAGACAAAGAGCTGGTCTGAGGTCCTGAAACACTGCGTCATGTCTACGTAGGCGCGGAGAGCGCGTACTGGACAGAGCAATGCCAAGGCTGGGTCTGCCTCCCTCCAAAGGCAGCGCTTGCAGGTTCACCACCTGGTCCTTGAACGGAGTGGTGGGAACCTTGGGCACATATCCAGGCCGGGGTCTCAGGATCACGTGAGAGTTAGCCGGCCCGAACTCCAGGCACGCTTCGTCAACCGAAAATGCCTGCAGGTCCCCGACCCTCTTGACTGAGGCCAATGCGGTCAGCAGAGCCGTCTTCATAGACAGAAACTTAATATCGACCGACCGCAAAGGCTCAAAGGGAGGTCTCTGCAGAGCAGTTAACACTACTGCGAGGTCCCAAGAGGGTACGAGAGGAGAGCGAGGAGGATTCAGTCTCCTAGCTCCCCTCAGGAACCTGATGACCAGGTCGTGCTGACTTACCTTTTTGTTCTCCAAGAGATCGTGGTGAGCAGATATTGCGGCCACATATACCTTGAGGGTGGAGGGAGACAGCCTTCGCTCCAGCCCCTCTTGGAGAAACTGAAGCACGGACCCGATCGGACATTTCCAGGGGTCTTCTTGGCGGGAAGAGCACCAGGTGACGAAGAGGTTCCACTTCAACGCATAGGCATGCCGAGTGGACTCTGCCCTAGCGGAAGTGATGGTGGCGACCACCGTAGGTGGTAGGCCACTCAAACCTGCCGGGTCCCGTCTAGGAGCCACACGTGGAGGTTCCAAAGGTCGGGACGCGGGTGCCAATGGGTGCCCCGTCTCTGAGTAAGGAGGTCCGGTCTCAGAGGAATAGGCCAGGGAGGGGCTGTCGCAAGGAGAATGAGTTCGGGGAACCAGGTCCGGCCGTGCCAGTACGGGGCGACCAAAAGGACCTGCTCCTTGTCCTCCCTGATTTTGCACAGAAGCTGTGCGAGTAGGCTCACTGGGGGAAACGCATATTTGCGTAGGCCCCGCGGCCAGCTGTGCGCCAGTGCATCCGTGCCGAGCGTGCCCTCGGTCAGGGAATAATACAGGCTGCAGTGGGAAGAGTCGTGGGAGGCAAACAGGTCTACCTGTGCGTCGCCGAACTGTTCCCAAATCAGCTGAACCGTCCGGGGATGGAGTCTCCATTCTCCCGGGAGAGGCTGAAACCGCGAGAGCTCGTCGGCTGCGTGGTTCAGGACTCCCGGAATATGGACAGCACGAAGGGACCTCAGGCGCTTCTGACTCCATAAGACGAGATGGCGGGCGAGTTGAGACATGCGGCGGGAGCGTAGACCGTCCTGGTGGTTGATGTACGCTACTACGGCCGTGTTGTCTGTCTGGACAAGCACATGTTGACCCTTCAGCAACGCTCGGAAGCGGTGCAGGGCGAACCGTACTGCCAGCAACTCGAGGCAATTGACATGCAGGAGACGCTGGGGTCCTGTCCAGGAGCCCGCGGCTGCTTGTCCATTGCACATGGCACCCCAGCCCGTGGCAGAGGCATCCGTCGATACGACAACATGCCTGGAAACTCGTTCTAAGGGCACACCGGCCCGTAGAAAGCTGAGGTTCGACCACGGGGTGAGTGTCTGTAAGCAGGCCCGAGTCACTTGGACCCGGAGCGTGCCAGACTGCCATGCCCATCTCGGGACTCGATCGCGAAGCCAGTGCTGAAGCGGTCTCATATGAAGCAATCCGAGCGGCGTTACCGCGGCTGCAGATGCCATATGCCCCAGGAGCCTCTGAAAAAGTTTCAGTGGAACCGCATTCTTGCTCTCGATTTGTCGGAGGCAAGTCAGCAGAGACTGCGCGCGCTCGCTCGAAAGCTGCGCGTACATGGCGACCGAGTCGATCTCCATACCGAGAAAAGAGATCCTCTGCACGGGGCAAAGTTTGCTCTTCTCCCAGTTGACCCGAAGGCCCAGACGGGTTAAGTGGTGGAGAACCAGATCTCTGTGTCCGCAAACCTGCTCTCGAGAGTGGCCTAGTATGAGCCAGTCGTCGAGGTAGTTCAGGATGCGGACCCCGTGCTGCCAAAGGGGCGCAAGGGCTGCCTCGGCGATCTTCGTGAAGACGCGAGGGGACAGAGATAACCCGAATGGGAGAACTGCGTACTGGTATGCCCGCCCCTCGAAAGCAAACCGTAGGAACGGTCTGTGTCGAGGAAGGATGGAGACATGGAAGTAGGCGTCCTTCAGGTCAATCGCTGCAAAACAATCGTACGGACGAACGCATTCGAAAAGGCGTTTCGCAGTCAACATCTCGAACGGAAGCCGGTGAAGGGATCGGTTCAAGATGCGAAGGACCAGGATTGGCCGTAACCCACCGGTTTTCTTGGGTACAATGAAGTAGGGGCTGTAGAACCCCGACCTCATTTCGGCTGGAGGGACAGGCTCGATCGCACCCTTCGCCAGTAGAGTGGCAATCTCCGCACGCATGACGGGGGCATGGGCCCCGGTCATGGTATAGCGGACTCCCCTGTAACGGGGAGGAGCCTGTGCGAACTGAATCGCGTAGCCGAGCCTGATGGTCCGGGCAGCCCAGCGGGACAGCCCCGGAAGCTGAAGCCAGGCTTCCAGAGACTGCACCAACGGGGTCATCCGGACGACAGACGTACCCTGGGTGGGGCAGCGAGGCAGCGTTACCGGCGCGGACAGGGGAGGCTGTTGGGCGTCCCCGGGTCGGAGCACGGTTAACGGCTGCGCCCTGACAGAGGAGACCAGGGAAGGACTCGCGTTCCACTGGGGTCTGCTCTGCCAGGGGGCTGGCGACAGAGAGGGATGCGAGTGGCGAGACCCGAGGGTGGCGCGCACTGTCATCACCGGTCTCTGGGTGCTCAGAGACAGGAACATGAGTTCTTCCCAAGCGCTGCTAGCCCGGGGGCCAGCAGCGGAAGGATTTTCCCCCGGCCCTCCACCGGGGGAAGGAGAGGCCCTGCTACCATCCCCTGGGAAGAACTGGAACCCATCTCTGAGTTGTCCACCTCCATCCTGGCGTTTAACCAGTCTGGGGAGCGGACTGGGCGACATCCTCAACCACCTCCACGGCGCGGCCCAGGTGAAGGCTGCTGCTGGGGCCGGGCGGGAAGAGGGAGGGCGCCCTCGGCGGCGAGCGGACTGAGGCGACTGGGCCGGCGGCTGGTGCAGCAGCTGGCCGCCGGGGCAGTACGTGTTGCAGCCTCAGTCTGCTCTGGGGCGGCCGAGAACTGTTGGGCGCAGTTCTCAGCCGCGCCGCCGAAGAGGCCAGCCTGGGATATGGGTGAGTTGAGGAGGCGGGCCCGCTCAACGTCCTCCACATCACCAGGTAAGGCCTGGTGTTCTCCCGGACCACAGCTGTGGACATCGCCCGACCCAGGGAGCGTGTGGCCACCTTCACCGCCCGGGGGCGGGGTCAGTTGCGGCACGCAGCTCAATGAAGAGCCCTGGGTCGGCTCCACCCTTGTGCATGTGCAAAGGGGCGGCGGCCTGCCCGTAGCACTGCGGGACCACGCCACCGAAGTAGACGAGCCCACAGGCTTTGGGGGGGGTGCTTAGGACAGCCACACCACGCCACGTCAAAGCCCTCTGTGGACACCGTAGTGCGCAACAGAGAGTTCAACAGTGGGGGGGGGGGGGGGCCCCAGTGTACCCTAGGCCGCGGCCCCATCAAGGGCAGAGAAGGCGGAGGAGGCCACCAAACGGTCGCGGGAAGCACAGGGACTTCCGGGACCGCATGATCTCCTCATGCACCCCGGGAGCGAAAGGCATTGGGGGCGGGGCCCAACAGCTGTCGGGTGCCGCCCACAAAAACCAATCGCGCAACCACGAGCACCCGCGACTGGGCGGAGTTCCACACCAGCGCGAGACTCGCGGCTGCCCGAGATAACATGGCTGTCAACTTTAGGTCAGATCAGGCAGTGCTGACACACCCGGAGGCGGAGCACAACCTAATCGTCATCCCCAAAGGACTCCAGCCCACCTTGGGATGCGGCGAACGACATCTCACTGCTATCCGGAGCATGAACTGAACGAACGGGGCGTCAGAGACGGGCCGTAGATTCAATCCAACACTCGCGGAAGCGATGTATAAGAGGGGGGTGTGGCCCGAGGAATGAACGTCGGGGTTCTTAATACCACAGCACCGCCCTCAGGTCACCCTGGCCACCAGCCAAAGTACCATCTCACTCGGGGACGGTAGATTGGGGTGTGGCAGAGGGGACTCTCTCTCCTCACGGAGATCATTGAGTCTCGACCGTGACATCGCGATGGTCACGCCCCCGCAATGGAAACGTGACACATCCGCAAACACTGCCCGTGCGCGCTGAAGCCCAAACACGCTCGAGCAGTGAATGCGTCCTCAGACAGCAGCGGAAAATCGATCGCACCCGGAAGTGCACGGGCGAGCCGTCTTGAAAAAGACGTGCCACGCGCAAGCTCTTTTTGTGAGAGGAAAACCTTGCAGTCGATGCCAAAGCGCCCAGGGAAACACACACCAGCTGTCAGGCGGACCACTGCACAGATCAGCAGGCAGGAAGTATGCGATCACTGGAACGCGCCGTCACACCAACACCGACTGGAAAGCTGCTCGTCTCGAAGAAGCTGACAGAGTCTCAGAAGGCTGTAGGAGTGAAGAGGTAGGTACTCTTGGCTCCGAAAGCAAAAACATAATGCGATATTGCCTCGTACTTCCTTATATACTCACGCAGTGAGGCGGAGCTACGTATGCAAATTCCGCATGCCCCATGGCATTGGCACGCCATTGGGCGTTTTCTCAAAACTCGAAGTTGATAGGCTTCTAAGCGAAACCCCCATTCGTTAGTCACTAACGTTACGTCGTAGTGACTGAACGAAAGGGAACTAGCGCTGATGAAAGATGACCGCGTTGGGGCAAAATAGCTGCGCTTGTACACTCTGAACGGACTACAGCCGACTGTCAACTACACCTATGCCGCGATTCAGTTCTGTTTGCTGTGGAGCCAAGGTTCATGATGGGCACCAGCAATAATAACACTATATTCACTTTTAACTTAAAGGGTTACTTCAACAATTTAGCATTAAGCTTTGTATCAGTAGAAACACGGTAATATATTTGAATTATGGTACTTTCCCCCCTCATATTCCCCTGAGACGAGAGAATTATGTATTTTGTTTCTGTAAAAAATCCTCAGATGACGCAAATATCGTCATTTTGCGTCATCGGATGATTTTTTGGCCATAGGCTAGAGACTACAGCCAGTAGAGGGAGCTGTTCCACATGTTATCAACCCGCCCACAGGGGAGAGATCTCACGCACAGAATGTAAATGCGCTCGGCTCGGCCTCGGGCATTAATAACAGAGCAGTGCGGAGCAAAGCGAGTGTTTCAACTTTTCAATGAATTCCTGTGAAAGTTAAGCTTCCATATGCGATCTGAAAACGTGCCAGAGTGGACACGCGCTGAGAATGACCGCTCTTACCTCAGCTCTGCTCAGCTCTCATGATGAATGAGACCTGACTCCTGCTGCGTCTGTGACGTGACTTTCGTTCGGCTCTGTTACGGTCCCTGTTTAAATGTCTAGGATGAGAGGGACACGTAAAATAAAGGATGGACAACGGCAGGAGTGCTTTGTAAAAATAATTTATTTAACAGAATTTACTCACAAAATAAAGAAAGAGATTGGGGGCACAGTAACTGTGAGGAAACTAATAAAACTAAGGAAAGGAGTCTCCCCACTCTAAACCAAAAGTATAACTAAATAATAAAAGACAATGTGGCGTGAATGGCTTGTGGCGTCAGCTGCTGGCAGAAAGAGGCCGTGTGATCCGCCTTTCCCGCTTTATTTCCCAGCCCCCCGGCTTAACCAATCCACAGCTGGGGAAAAAGGAAATCATTAAATACAAATAATGCACTCGGTCTGGGCGTAACAGGCTCACTCACACTTTATTGAAAAGACATGTTCAGTTTTTAATTGTAGTGTCTATTCTCTAACTGAACAAAATGATTTTATTAGTGCGGGTGGTGTCATGGTGGGCAAGTGTAACCAGTAGCCGTGGCTTTTGGAGTGGCCTCTGAGTGCAACAATCATCTTCCCAGTGCTGAAGTACCCATTTAATAATAACAACAGCAATAATTTAACTTTATACATTGGCTTCACGTTTTCTTTAGAGCAGTTAGCATATCGGAGTAAACTCTAATGAAATAAATGTCTGCACTGCAGACTAGTCAGAAATAATCTACTCCTTTTACCATTTACCATAATGTAAAAAAGCACATTTATTTCATAAAAATTGAATGTCCCACTGTAGCCTATTTAACAAACACATGAATTGTATGAATATGACTAATACTGATGAATAAATAGGCCTATAAGATAAAAGATATTAAACAGCAGTTTTTGTTAATACTATAAAGTAGCCACCGCACTAATTTAAAAATAAACTAAATAACATAAAGTGAAAATAAAGTGGCATTTTGTGGCTATGGAAACAGTTGGCGAATACACAATACTTCATGAACTGCTAATGAAACATGAAAACTGCTCCTGATAAACAGAATGCACATCATAACTGCATGCAAATCCTTTCCAGCTCACACACGTCGAACCAGTTACGGGATTTATTGGTACTTTACTTTTATTTCATGAATTACAAATTGACATTGTAACGTTGCATGCGCATAGTTTAATATACGGCGTGATAGAGCGTGCACGTAACTAAAGAGTGTGCGCTACGAGCACAGGATAACGGCTGACAGGACAGGAAAGGGTTTTCTGAGGTGAGAGAGATTTTTATTTTGTAAAAAACGAAAATGACGATGTTGCTTGGACTCCAAGGTAGCATTCATCCAGCCTGGCTAAATGGGGAAACTGGGTCTTTGTCCTTCCATGAAGCTTGAGCGATAGCCCAAGTCACGTGACACGCACTTGGAAGACAAAAGTTAGTTTATACTTAGTAAAAAATTGTATTATATATATATATATATATATATATATATATATATATATATAAATAAGAGAGAGAGAGAGAGAGAGAGAGAGAGAGAGAGAGAGAGAGAGAGAGAGAGAGAGAGAGAGAGAGAGAGAGAGAGAGAGAGAGAGAGAGAGAGAGAGAGAGAGAGAGAGAGAGAGAGAGAGAGAGAGAGAGAGAGAGAGAGAGAGAGAGAGAGAGAGAGAGAGAGAGATCCAGTACACACAAGTGCCCATTATGCTGTTGGGGGGGTCCAGCTTACCCACTTCAGGCCTGGCTAATGAAGGGGTACCTGGAGACTGACCGAAGACCAGCGTCATTTTAACAAAAGACTAAGAATGACTAAGGTAGAGTGTGCTTTCGGGGGATTAAAAGAACAGTGGAGGTACCTGGCAAAACGTCTATGTCACTGGTCCCCACAGTTATCTCCACATGCAGAACGCTGCATAACATCTCTGAAAAACACAATGAAGTATACAGTGAATATTCTAGTCCAGCTGGACCTCCTGACATACCAGCAGAGCCTGTTGACCCATTGGGTAGTCACTACAAACCAGGGAGGCACTGACCCTATATTATGCTCAATAATAATTACAAACAATGCAATAAAAGATAAGACAACATTCCTAATGCTGAACTTGTATTTATTTTAACTGTATTTAAACATGTAACATTTCCCAGTAAATGAAAAAATAAATTCAAATCCAGCTTCTTCTTTTTTTCATTTTACACTGAAATTAAATGTGACTGAACATCACAAAAATGTAATACACATTACAATAAAAAGCAATGTTCTCCAGAAATATAAAGGGGTGGCCATCATTTTGGGAGAAGCTTGGGTGCGTGTGATCCTAGGTAAAGGAACCAGGGTGGGAATAATCTTGACCAAACCTAGGTGGGTTAACCTGATCTGGGTAAAAGCTTGACCCGGTGGCATGGCCTGGGTGAAGGTGTGGCTGGTTCAGTTGTCTTCCTGCTAGAAACTGTGTAAACATTGTCATCCTTTTTAATTCTCTACCTTTAAATGAAAGTTGTAAAAAATTAAATGACATCATATCATAAAGCAGTCATCACTTCTTTGGAGGGAAAATAATCAAGTGAGTGAGATCCCCCATTACTGTCTATTTTTTATCCATTTTATCTTTCAGTTTTGATGTGCTCACAGTGATTGTCAAAGTTTAAAGTTGAAAACGTGGTGTATTTAAAGTTCTTTGGTAATGTTGGTAATGTTTACAGATCATTTCCCATCTAAATCAAGTTCAAAATAAAGTTATGTAACTAGCTGTGCATTATTTTGTACATACCGTTATTATTTGGTCCACCCTGTTAAGCTGTTGCTGTTTTAGTATTGTTTTTGTTTTTTTACAATAATGTCATAGAATCAGCAAAAATACAGATAATGGATTTGTTCAGAAATGTTTATCAGCATGTTTTGTTTTGCTAGTTAACTCATTTCCCTTACTCGCCTGGGTGTCATTAGTGATGATTTGCATTTCGTCTTTGAATAAATCGCCTCAGGAGAAGCTGAAGGTCAATATGGAAATCAGTCTAGACAAGGTGGAAATATTGTGTCTGAATCAGGCTGTGCAGGCGACCAGGGCGGATCAGGCTGTGCAGGCGACCAGGGCGGAGACGACCCTTCAGGCGGCCAGGGCGGAGACGACCCTTCAGGCGGCCAGGGAGGAGACGACCCTTCAGGCGGCCAGGGAGGAGACCATGGCACAGGAACAGACACCGGCTCAGAAACAGGAACAGACACCGGCTCGGGAACAGGAACAGACACCGTGTCAGGAACAGACACCGGCTCAGGAACAGATACCGGCTCCGTGAAGACCATCTTGTCCTGAGACACAGGCGTGGAGTCGGCCATCTTGTCCTGAGACACAGGCGTGGAGACGGCCATCTTGTCCGAAGACACAGGCGTGGAGTCGGCCATCTTGTCCGAAGACACAGGCTCGGCGGCGGCCATCTTGTCCGGAGACACTGGCTCGGCGGAAGTGACGTGAAGCTCTGTCTCTGGATCGGCAGAAGTGACGTGAAGCTCTGTCTCTGGATCGGCAGAAGTGACGTGAAGCTCTGTCTCTGGATCGGCAGAAGTGACGTGAAGCTCTGTCTCTGGATCGGCAGAAGTGACGTGAAGCTCTGTCTCTGGATCGGCAGAAGTGACGTGAAGCTCTGTCTCTGGATCGGCAGAAGTGACGTGAAGCTCTGTCTCTGGATCGGCAGAAGTGACGTGAAGCTCTGTCTCTGGATCGGCAGAAGTGACGTGAAGCTCTGTCTCTGGATCGGCAGAAGTGACGTGAAGCTCTGTCTCTGGGCTTGACAGGACCAGCGGTGAAGAGGGCTCTGAGCTGGACAGGACCAGCGATGAAGAGGGCTCTGAGCTGGACAGGACCAGCGATGACGAGGGCTCTGAGCTGGACAGGACCAGCGATGACGAGGGCTCTGAGCTGGACAGGACCAGCGATGACGAGGGCTCTGAGCTGGACAGGACCAGCGATGAAGAGGGCTCTGAGCTGGACAGGACCAGCGATGAAGAGGGCTCTGAGCTGGACAGGACCAGCGATGACGAGGGCTCTGAGCTGGACAGGACCAGCGATGAAGAGGGCTCTGAGCTGGACAGGACCAGCGATGACGAGGGCTCTGAGCTGGACAGGACCAGCGATGAAGAGGGCTCTGAGCTGGACAGGACCAGCGATGACGAGGGCTCTGAGCTGGACAGCACCAGCGATGAAGAGGGCTCTGAGCTGGACAGGACCAGCGATGACGAGGGCTCTGAGCTGGACAGGACCAGCGATGACGAGGGCTCTGAGCTGGACAGGACCAGCGATGACGAGGGCTCTGAGCTGGACAGGACCAGCGATGACGAGGGCTCTGAGCTGGACAGGACCAGCGATGAAGAGGGCTCTGAGCTGGACAGGACCAGCGATGACGAGGGCTCTGAGCTGGACAGGACCAGCGATGAAGAGGGCTCTGAGCTGGACAGGACCAGCGATGAAGAGGGCTCTGAGCTGGACAGGACCAGCGATGAAGACTCTAGCTTGGCGGGCATGACGCAAACTGCCTTGGCTTCGGCAGATTTGGCGTGAAGTGCGGGCTCGGCTGGACTGGCGTGAATTGCAGGCCCGACTGGACTGGTGGCCATGTCGTCCGAAGACACATGCATAGCAGATGCAGTGGGTATGTCACTATCCTTCTCCATTATACCCACTGTAAAAGCAGAACCGCTCAGTTGCAATGCAATGTCAATGTACTTTTTTAGAGAGCAATTAGGATCATGCAAAGGCATGATAGAACTGAGTGGCTCAGATAGTCCTCCTCTGAAAAATATCATGAGGCATACCTCGTCCATTGAAGTCAAATGGGCCAGCTCAATGAAGTCCTCTACATAGTCCTCGATGGGGCGATCTCCCTGACGGAGACGCATTAACTGTGCTGCTGGATTCATAGTGGCGAAGTCTTCTGTTACGAACTGCTCTGAGACAGAAGGGTTGAGAATCCAATCGCAGCTTTATTTTAGGGCAATCCAGAGGCGTAATCCAAAGTACAGGCAATGGTCATACACAGACAGGCAGTCCAAACAAAGAAACGAACAAACAAACAAAACAGGCAGGGACCAGAGGCAAGAGAGTAATCCAGGGAACAGGGCAAGAAATCCAAAACAAGAAAACCAGGAGACAAGAAAACAGGAGAATGCTCGGAATTGCAGCGTAACACTAAACAAGACTTCGCGGTGAGTAAATGAATGACCAAGGTTTAAATAGACAGGAAATAACAGGATGGTGAGACACAGGTGAAATGCAATCAGTAAATGAAGTACAGGTGAATGTGATCAGTGATAAGTGATGATGAGTCCGGGCAGTGAGTTATGGGAAATGTAGTAGGTGAGTGAATATAGTCTTATGTGTGGAGTGCCCTCTGGTGGCTCTCAAGGGCACTCCAGCTGGTGATCGTTACAGTGTCACTTCATAATCTAACCAAGTTATTGTAAATGTCCTCAGAGATTCAGGGATGCAGTTAATTTGCTCTGGTTCTCCTGGAAGACCGCTCCGTCTGCAGCTTCTCTTCACTTCAGTCTGGAGACGTTCATCACTGCCAGTTTCTGCAGCCTCTGCTGGATCTGAAGCCACCACACGGCTTTATAGACTAGCACACGGTAAGACTGCATTTATCTGATCAAAAATAGATACAGTGTTAGCTGTGTAATGTCATTCATAGTTATCTGTTTAAACATGGAATTGCATCTTATTAGGTTGATTTGAACTACATTTAAAGTTAAGTTATGACACACCTCAGATAAGATGGCCGTCTTCATATCAGGATCGTTCACATTTAGACCACATTTCACCTCCAGTCTCAGGATTTGCCTCTTCGTAACAACCTCACCTGAACACATTACAACATGACTAAAAAGATCCTAATTTAAACTGATTCACACTCAAAGATTACAGGATTAAACAACACGTACAATAAATGGCTTAAATCTGCAGTTGTTAAGCATCATCGTTTTCAGAATACAACAGAAAATATTTTGCCATGTAACATTGGTAACCAGATAGTTTTTTCCATTGCTCAATATATCTTCCCTTGTGTTTCACAGAACAAAGTAAAACAGGTTTAGAACGACATTATTCAAAATTATAAAGTGTTGAAAATCTAGCCCTATATACAGTATAGAAACTAATATATATTTCTATACCCGATAAGTTAAGATAACTCTGTGGAAACTTATTACCTCAAAACTTTTAAGTTTATAAAATTAATTGTTTTAAGTCAGTTACACTTAAATCGATAGAACAGATTAAATCAAAAACATTTATTTGAATAAACTTTTTTCTATGCATTTTAAAACTCAATTTTATTAATCAGAAATTAAATATAACATTTTTATGGTTATATATATATATATATATATATATATATATATATATATATATATATATATATATATATATATATATATATATATATATATATATATATATATATATATATACACACATATAAAAAACACAACACTTTCAAGAAGCATTACCTCAAAATTAAAATCTTTTTCCTTAAATATTAGTAAAGACAATTTCAAAGTCCATATGCGAAAGTACATTTTATTTTGCAAAAGGAATAACGATTCAAACCTGATGCATTAACATTGTGTAACTGCCATTACCTTTGGACAGCAAAATGAAAGTGTCTCAATATATAGACATTTTAGAGATATACAATAACAAAGCATTTCAAAATGCATTTACACTGTTGTCGTCTTTTGAAAAGAAGGCATTGCACAAAGAGAACAGTTTTCTGAGCTTTATAACATGAGCTCTGTATACAATATAAGGTAACTGTATTAGTCACAACAAATGAAAAGAACAGATAATAAAGTGTTCAAGACTAGAGTATCCAGAGATACAGAAAACCTATTTACCAAGTAAATAATTATTTTTAAACAGCAATCTGGGTGCTAGTGGCTTTCAGTTACGCAATCCCAGTAAATACGTGAACAAAAATTCTGTTCTAGAAAATTCACAAGTGAAATAAAAGACGATAAACATTTGCATGTCCCAATGAATACTAAAATGAGCATCTCCACTTTACTGGGAAATTTAAAATCTAGGGCTCAGTGTTTAACAGTGCAACTACATTAGTCACAACAACTGAAAAAAAAGTAAATTGTATAGAGCTCATACACACATTCCTCTTACTCCTTAAAGGGTTAGTTCACCCAAAAATGAAAATTCTGTCATTAATTACTCACCCTCATGTCGTTGGACACCCGTAAGACCTCCGTTCATATTCGGAACACAAATGAAGATATTTTAGTGTAAAGCTGATGGCTGAGAAAGGCTTCAGATAGGCCTCCATTGGCATTCAGTACATTGACACTTCCAAGATCCATGAAAGGCACTTAAAACGTCGTTACAAAGTCCATCTCACCACAGTGGCTCTACAATAATTTTACGATGCGACGACAATAGTTTTTGTGCGCAAAAAAAATCAAAATAACACCTTTATCCAACTTGTTCTCGACTTCCGTGTATGCCTCCACGACGCATGCGTGAGAATATGACGCAGATCCGGCGTTCGGACACATGACCCAGAAGCGATTTGTTTACGAGCAGAGGAAGACGCGCGTGTCTAAGCTGTTGGATTCTACATTGATTGTGCTTTAGGTCTCAGCGTAGTGCTCAAAATGGGGCTTAAGTGTTTATTTCATGGATTCCCGAACCCCGGCGCTACGTCATATTCTCGCGCATGCGTCGTGGAGGCACACACGGAAGACAAGAACAAGTTGGATAAAGGTGTTATTTTGATTTTTTTTTGCGCACAAAAACTATTGTCGTCGCATCGTAAAATGATTGTAGAGCCACTGTGGTGAGATAGACTTTGTAACGACGTTTTAAGTGCCTTTTATGGATCTTGGAAGTGTAAATGTACTGAATGCCAATGGAGGCCAATCTGAAGCCTTTCTCAGCCATCAGCTTTACACTAAAATATCTTCATTTGTGTTCCGAATATGAACGGAGGTCTGACGGGTGTCCAACGACATGAGGGTGAGTAATTAATGACAGAATTTTCATTTTTGGGTGAACTAACCCTTTAATCAGAAGTTCATTTTTTAGACTCAGAAATCTGGGTGCTAGTGGCTTTGAGTCATCCAAGCCCAGTAAGAATTTTTGAATGAAATTAAAGGTGTAGGTCAGCTCTTTGGGGTAGTTGAGCAGTAATGCATATATCAACCCAAACATCAAAAGACAAAACAACAAAACAATAAAAGCATCAGCCAACCTTGAAACCTTCCAGCACAATAGCAATCCCAGCAGGGTCAAACTGAGCAGTGGAACTCGAGTCTTCATTTACCATGCTGACAAGAGCTATTAAAATTAAAATTAAAATGAGATGTATAAAACCTATATTCCCCATCTTGAAAAATACAGTATCATCTTCACACAAAAAGACAGGGAGGGCGCAAAGTGTTAAACAATTAACAGATAGCGTTGTAATACTTGTGCACATTAAAGGAACACGCCGACTTTTTGTGACTTTGTCTTATTCACCTTATCCCCCAGAGTTGGATAAGTCCATACACACCATTCTCATCTCTGTGCATGCCATAACTCTGTCTGACACACCCACCACTAGCCTAGCTTAGCACAAAGACTGACGGTAAGCATGTTCCTTTAATGTGCACAAGTATTACAACTCTAATAGCACATTGTTTGCATGAGTCTCTCTATCACCTCTCTTTGTTCCTCATCCCCAAATATTCACCCCTCATCAACCGTGTGAAGCCATCAGTGAAGACCATCAAGGTGTGGCCTGCGGGGGTTGATTCCACACTCCAGGAAAGGTTTCTACACACAGACTGGAGTATGTTTGCTTCTCAAGCCACCAGTGGCGCTCACACGGACATTGACTCCTACACCTCCTCTGTATTGGATCATATCAATACCACCATTGACAGTGTTACAACCCAGAAACAGATCACCACATACCCAAATCAGAAGCCATGGATGAACAGGGAAGTGCGACTCCTGCTGAAGTCACGCAATACTGCCTTCAGATCAGGAGATGCACAAGCCTACAGCGCATCCAGAGCAAACCTGAAGAGGGGCATCAAAAAGGCCAAGCACTGCTACAAGCTAAAGATAGAGGGTCACTTTTCCAACTCTGACCCTCGACGCATGTGGCAGGGCATCCAGGCCATCAGTGACTACAAACCCACCCACTCCACCCCCGCAGCCACTGATGTCAACTTCCTGAACGAGCTAAATCACTTTTACGCTCGTTTTGAAAGAGACAACAGAGAAACTGCCACCAAGCTCAAACCCTCAGCTGACCCACCAATCACACTCTCCTCCACAGATGTCTGCAAGTCACTGAGCCGGATCAGCGCGCACAAGGCTGCTGGACCAGACAACATCCCTGGTCGTGTTCTCAGGGCATGTGCGGAGCAGCTCGCTGAGGTTTTTACAGACATTTTCAACCTGTCTCTTGCCCAAGCAGCTGTACCTTCATGCTTTAAACGCACGTCCATTGTGCCAGTGCCAAAACACTCTAACCCGAGGTGCCCTAATGACTACCGCCCTGTAGCACTCACACCCATCGTCATGAAGTGCTTTGAGCGGCTGGTCCTGGAACACCTAAAAGACTCTCTACCATCCACATTGGACTCACACCAGTTTCCCTACCGCAGCAATAGGAGCACAGAGGATGCCGTTTCCATGGCACTGCACTCTGTGCTCACTCACCTGGACAATAAGAACACTTACGCACGCATGCTGTTTGTTGACTTCAGCTCAGCATTCAACACTGTCATCCCAACCAAGTTAATAGCCAAACTTGGAGACCTGGGCATCAATACCTCAATGTGCAACTGGATTTTGGACTTCCTAACTGACAGACCCCAGAATGTTCGTTCAGGATCCACCTGCTCCACATCCATCACACTCAACACTGGTGTACCACAGGGCTGTGTGCTAAGTCCGTTTCTCTACTCCCTCTTCACCGCCGACTGCAAGCCTGTGTATGGATCTAATTCTATCGTCAAGTTTGCGGACGACACAACGGTGATTGGTCTCATCAGCAACAACGATGAGACTGCCTATAGGGAGGAGATCCAGCACCTGGCCACATGGTGCGCTGATAATAACCTGCTCCTCAACACCACCAAAACGAAGGAGCTCATCGTGGACTTCAGGAAGGAGTCAAGAGGCACACACGACACCATCCACATCAATGGAATGGCTGTTGAACGTGTCTCCAGTTTCAAGTTCCTGGGGATCCACATCTCGGCGGACATGTCGTGGACGACCAACACCTCCAGCCTGGTCAAGAAGGCTCACCAGCGCCTCTTCTTCCTGAGGACACTGAGGAAGAATCAGCTCTCCTCGGCTATCCTGGTGAACTTCTATCGCTGCGCAATAGAAAGCATCCTGACCAACTGTGTGGCAGTGTGGTATGGGAGCTGCTCTGTTGCGGAGCGCAAGGCACTGCAGCGGGTGGTGAAAACTGCCCAGCGCATCACAGGGACTCCACTGCCTGCCATCGAACACATCCAGAGGAAACGCTGTCTGCATCGAGCTCGCAGCATCCTCAAGGACTCCTCGCACCCAGCCCACAGACTGTTTTCTCTCCTGCCCTCCGGCAGGCGTTTCAGGATCCACCGGACCAGGACCAGCAGACTTAAGAACAGTTTTTTCCCCAGAGCTGTCTCCTTACTGAACTCAAACCCCCGCTGATCCACTCCCCTCATATACTGATAACTCTCCTACCTCACATCCACCTTCACTTTGTTATTTGCACTACCGACTCTTTATTACAGTAACAACTGTTTACTTATTCATTTTGCACTACCACACCTTAACTGGATTATGCTCATTTGCACTGCCGACTGTTATTTACAGTACCTACTGTTTACATTTGTATTTTGCACCGTACTTCTAACTGTAATATGCAATCACTTCCACTGCACTTTTACACTTTTTTTCGGATAGCTTCTGTCCATAATTTATTGCACTACCTTAATCCACTGCCATATTCCTCATTTTAGCCTAACATATCATTGTATACCTCTATCTGTAAAATTCTGTTTATAGTAATAGCCATCTGTATATTATATTATATTCATAGTACATATCCACCTGTAAATTCTGTTTATAGTATTAACCATCTGTATATTATTCACTGTACATATTCACCTGTAAATTCTGTTTATAGTAATAACCATCTCTCTATTTATAGACATATTTATATATACTCAGTACATATCCATGTCCTGCACTTATGCAAACGTTGTATATCCTGCACTTGCTGCTATTGCACTTCTGGTTAGACCTAAACTGCATTTCGTTGCCTTGTACTTGTACTTGTGTAATGACAATAAAGTTGAATCTAATCTAATCTAATCAGCACAAGACTTCTTTCTGTCTTAGACACTTTCTCAACTATTTGCAATCTCTGTTGTTCCAAGCTTTCAGCACTCTCTCCTTTTGGAAAATTTGGTAGGTAGTTTACCTCAGCTGGACGGCTCTTTTGATGCTGGATTGGGGAGACTCACTCTATGGGTTATTCTGGCTTCTCTTCCCCGAGTTCACAACCAGATCTGCTGAGTTTTGTGCGATAGTTGCCCATCTTAAACTTTAAACTTGTCTTCCAGCCATACCATCACTGTGACTTCCTGGTTCTGTGAGGCAGGGGTGCTTAGAAATAAGAGCCTCAGCTGCTTTAGCTACTACTGTCACTGGGGTAAGCCTTAAAGCTGTGCAGTGTCTTCGCCATATTTTCTAGAATGTCGTGGTTTTGGCCTTTTGTTAATTTTAAGAACTTTCCACCATTTTCATAGGCCGCATTTCAAGCTACTAGGCTGTGCTCGACATCATATGAAAATTGAGGAACTGGGAACACATCAGGCCAACTCTGGTAGTGTCCTGGGGCATACGGGAGTATTTCTGTGTCTGAAGTTGCAGTTGAGCTGACATCAGTCTCAGATCTGTGTACTCTAAATACAGCCTTCTACGGCAGTTCTGAAATGTCTGTTAAAGCAGAGTTGCCCCCCAAAGTCTGGGTCTTAATATTAGAGGCTGAAATCAAAATCAAGACGAGGTTTGAATTTCCCTTTAATCACTGTAATCAACTTTTTACTGTACTTGGGCTTGTAGAAAGGTTCATCTTGTGGGCGATGTCAGGAGCAATGTAAACTCTCAATAAAAGTTTCTGGGATTCTGCCATCTAGGAGACCAAAACAACATGGTAAAAGACAAGTTAAACAAATAGTTGATGGACAGGTCATGGATTTCCAGATAATGTAGAAATCTTTACCTTATTGTAAAGGTAGAAATCGCTTTGGTGTCAACAGCAACTGGCCCTCTGTGTTGTAGGCAAAAAGGGGGGATGTGTCATTCAAATCTGTTATTGTTTTAACAGATAGATCACTCACATTAAAGTCAGATCG
The DNA here is from genome assembly GCF_949357685.1 of Gobio gobio. NCBI lineage: Eukaryota > Metazoa > Chordata > Actinopteri > Cypriniformes > Gobionidae > Gobio > Gobio gobio. Next base: position 559,076 of record NC_137107.1, read on the forward strand.
GAGGCTCTTATGTGTTCAACATCATGGGACTTGTGCTCCCTGCATAGGAAGGCCACATGATCGTTCACAAGGAGGATTGACTCAGTTTTACAAAACTGAGGTAACCCTGCATCAAAACCAGCAGGAAAATATTCCCCAGTGGAAATATTCGTCCCATCAATGGTGATTCTAGATGCACAGTATATAGTGTTACTGTTAGTCTTCTGTTTAATATACTGTATTGGCACTTCAAGTAGTGTTAAAACTACAACAGATGTCACAGTTGATGCCTGCAAATGTGGTTTAAAGAATGCTGGTGCATGCTTGCCAGTGTCTTTAGTACATTTTTAAAGTTCTGTGTATCGTGCACAACCCGTTTGAAGAAGCGGTGTTTGCCTTCAAAGTGCATGGTCCAAAAATGTACAAGAGGTCCAAAACATCTGATCAGTTCTGGGTAATGTTCGATGAAGTGATGCTTTGGCCGAAGCCTAAACCTGGAAATACTTCAAGAGGAATTTGCCTGTGGTCCCTAATTTTAGTCTGTAGACACTGAATCATAAATCTTCAGTAAATTTTGGAGACAGCACTAACTCCACAATGTCTTTCAATTCCATTAACACTGGCCATGCACTGTCTCCCTCTGGTACTACATTGCCAACCACAAATGGAAGCAGCCGAAGTATTGCAGCATTTTCATGACCGTTACCGTCATCAAGTTTTGGAAATTGTCTTTGGTTTATCAACCTTATCTGTATGGTGATATGGGAATGATTAAATGTTCCTGTTCAAATCAAATATCAGGAGTGAAGTGTTTCAGACAAATCCTTTCCTGAATGCATAAAGCCAACTCCACTGGCACAATACCTTCAAGGAGGTCATGGAGAATGCCAGGGGTGAAACCAGTGATTGGATGAAAATACTGCAGCTTTTGTTTTAAGACAGTCTGCTTTCACACCACAATTACTTTCCCCATTTCTGGACATGCAGATCATGACTTACCTTAGTTCTCAGACTGAATTCACCCTCAGCAACATCATGCGATTGAAACTGGTCTGGAGTTGCCAGACAGAATCTGAACACATACTCATAATGAAGTGACTGTACAAAGCCTGCCAATCCATGAGCTGCAAGATTATCTGCTGCCTTTAACAGATTGAGCAAGAGACACAACATCTTGTTCTAATGTACATATGTCTTACATCAAAGGGCCAAGCACAGTTTCATAGCCACATTTCTGGACATCAAGAACTCTACACAGCACTGCCAACTGTATCACATGCAAAGCTGATAGGGATTTGCTAGGTAGATCGGCAAGTACCCAGTACACTGAACAGAGTTTGTGTATTTTCCTTAAGTACCTAATGGATTTGCAACTTCTATCTCATCGATGTAAATCAACAGCGGTAATTTAAATTCCTCTGATGCTGTCAACAGTTTATTTTCTTGAAAGGACAAACCATCTCGATGACTTGTGTACTGACTGGATTGTGAAGAATGTATTTCTTGAATTCTGTTCAGTACATCAGTATGTTTATTCAACAACTGAATCATAGGCAGTATAGGGACATAAACGCCTGTGCGCCCAGGTGCTACAACATACTGAAACCATTGGGTAGTTTCTCTCAGTTAAGGTTTTTCGTCGCTTATTTGAGGATAATTCTGCTCCTTTAGCAGTTGCACTGACAAAAACATTACAGTCCATTACAACACTAACAATTTCTTCAAGAGCAGCTTCACTCACAGTATAGCAATGTCTCTGTAATACGTCATTAACTGCCTCTCTCAGCAGAGGTCTCTATATTTTCTCTTTACACTTTAATTTTAAAATATAAGTAATTTGTAATTAATTATATTTTTAGTTGTCGTTGTTTTAAACAAGCTAAAATAAAATGTTTCGTTTTTTAGATCATGTTTATTTTATTTTTAATTAAAAGTCTTTTTATGATTTTAGTTTTAGTCAACAATTAATTGTCTACTAAGTCCCATGGTAAGTCAGATCATATCGAATTGAGCATGCCTTTGGAAAAAAACGTGCATTCTTAATGGCCACATCTGTATGTGTGAGAAGTGTGTAGAGGCTCAAGAAAAAAAGAGGTCAAAAGGTTGGTGGGCTCAGTATATGTGAACACACTGATGAAAGCACGTTTCACCACGGACAAACAGTAAGCCTTGACCTCAGAAAACATATCTATTTTCTTCAAATGTGTGTAACGGGGTATTTAGCCCGTCTTGTAGGGGAAATTTGTTAGCGCTGCCCTGGAAGACTGAATAACAAAAGGATCTTAGTCCCCGCTTTCAGTGCTTTTAGTCTCGTTATATACTAATGTATATATGTTTTGTACTACTTTATTGAGACGCACTCTATAGACCGACAAGGGTAGGCTTCAGTTAAAGTAATGTCACAAGGTGGCTTTCTGAAGTAAAAATATATGCGAGTTGAATATACTCCTCCCTTCCCTGGTCTAATAAAGTAGGTAAGACGCCCCTACTCCCTGACAGCTCTCAACCAAAAAGGATACACTGAAAGTAAGTACAAAAAGGTAAATTCAAAAATTAAACAGTATTTATTTTCTGTGTATATGTGTCTTCCTTATAAGGAGGTGTTACTTCAGTTTAAATAATCAGTTTAAATAATCACTAAATAAATAAAATAAAATAAACAATCTTTGAGTCTTCTTTCAAACTCACTTGGACACAAACCCCTTCAATGCAAAGGTTATAAACTTTTCACTTGTACAATAATCAACCCTAATTGTACCTCAAACTGGAAAACACTTGTGCTTTTTTCGTAAAACCCTCTTACAGTGAGTTTTCACTGCTCGAATTATCACGGTTAAACACTACAAGGGCATACACAATGAAATTTCACCGTAAAAAAAACACTTACGTGAAACGTCCCTTTAAGTGCTCACTCACAGTTCACTTTAGGTGCTGCAGTTCAAATGAACTCTCACAGTTCACTGTCCAGTGAATCCAAATACCAAAAAGGGAACAACTTGGAAAAAAAAACAGTCAATAGAAAAGATTTGAGTGCGTTGTCTCGACGTAGCGTGCGTTGAAATTCACTTGAGATAGTAGTTGAATCACTCAAACTCAATGAAATGTCCCAAAAAAAAATTAAAAGATGATCAACATGAATCAAACTCCCAAATGAATCAAACTGAGATGTATCAAACTGAAATGTCGTTTGGATGGCAGGGTAACACAACACAGTCTGAAACGCGAGTCTTCTCAAAAACTACAGTCTGCACCAACTACAAAGCATAGCATTTCTCATCTCACAGGCAGTTTCACGTGCAGAACACTCAAATGACGCGTGACCAGTTCGGTTGAATCATTAGTTCGTAAGGATGCTTCTCAATCAAAACGGAAAAGTACAAAATGCAGCAAAAATATACCAAATCTCTTCAATCGTCATCAATCAAGAAAAATCTGTACTTTATATGCACTTACGGATGCTTCACGAAGCATTACTGCGTCATTCCAGCAGTCCAATGCAATGCAATCCCTGGAGCAAAACGACACAAAAACTCTTTCACGACGAAACGCGGGATACAGTTCACAAAATTACTTGATGCTGTCGTCCTTTATTCGACTAAAGCCCCGATTAACTTCCGTGAAGTAACTTTATCGGACGAGCTCCTCGAACACGACACATCACTCAATCTCTTTGTGCGTCACTCTCATACACCGCGCTCTGCTTCTTCTTCTCTCCCAGCGCACCCCGAACGCCGAAAACCAGTTCACCCGTCAAAATAAAAGTCTCCGAAAATAATCTTTTTTTTCAGATAATATCTACCCGTTACATTTCCCCCTTGCTAAACCCTGCCATTCCATTGACATTTCCAGCAGGTCCATCTCTGAAACACAAACAACATATTAGGAAGGTATCTCATTATGAATGTATAACTCCATATCCCATATCTTAAAAGTTACAGAACACTCTGGACTCTTATTTTAGAATGTAGTCTTCTCTGTATTTCACAGGTAAGTTACCCTTGTTTTGCCTCTGAGAACGTCTGATCTCAGGAACACTTTCTCTTTCAACCTCTGAAACATCAGCATCATCTGAGTCATCTTGTACCCGCAACTCTGATTCTGATATTAGATCCTGACCCCCACCGCTGTCATGCTGTTCTACTTCCCCTGACTCCCCTTGATCCACCCTTGTGTGTGCATGGTAAGTGGAGTGTTGTGCAATTTCTGGAAAGCAGACAATGTCTGACATGTCTGTGTCTGTCTGACTCTGGCTTGTCTCTTATTCTGCGCCGGTGTACACACGGTGTGGTGGGTGACGTGAATGAACAGTGCCTAAGCTGATCTCTGTGTACTACCTTTGCGGCACCCCCCTTTTCCGGTTTAATCGTAAACACAGGTATGTCTGAGTGATTCTGCTTTAAAACTATGTATGGCATGTCTTCCCATTTATCCTGAATTTTGTTTCTACCTCTGTGTTTGTGATTACGCAGTAGCACCCGATCTCCAGGCCTCACAAGAGCTCCAAACGACTTGCGGTCGTATAACCTCTTTCTTCTTCTGGAAGCCTCTTGAGACACTGCATTTGCAACCTCCACAGCCGTCTTCAATCTTTCATGATGACCTTTCACCCAATCATCCAGGTTATCAACCTCATCCTCTTCTAGATCCTTTTCCCCAAGCACATCCATCGGTAAACGTGCATCCCTTCCGAACATCAGATAGAATGGGGAATAACCAGTGGATGAATGGACATGACTGTTGTAAGCCATCACCAGCTCAGGAAGGTGAGTCTTCCAATCTCTCTTTTTCTCTGGTGGCAAGTTTCTTAACAAATCATGCATGGTACGGTTGAATCTTTCACATTGAGCGTTCCCCTGTGGATGGTATGGGCTTGTACGGCTCTTTCCTATACCATAGATTTTGCAAAGCTCCTTGATCACATTGGCCTCCAAACACCTGCCTTGGTCTGAATGCAAGCGAGCCGGACAACCGTAATAAGCGAACCAATGCTTAACCAGAGCTTTTGCCGTTGTGTTTGCTGTCTGATTCTTGGTAGGAACAGCAACCGTGACTCTGGTGAACATATCGGTAAGTGCAAGCACGTTTTCATACCCACCAGCAGACTGTTCAAGCAGTGTATAATCCATGGCGAGGACCTCTAATGGGGCTGAGACATTACTACACGTCATAGGAGCTCGAAGTCTGGGAAAAACATCCTTGGCCAGGATACATCTTTTGCACTGCCTTATCCAGCATGGAACATCCACAGACATGGTAGGCCAGTAGTAACTTCTTCTCATTCGAGCCAGTGTACTTCTTTCCCCAAAATGACCTCCGTGTTCATGTTGGCCCTCATACACTTCACGCTGTAAAGGTTCAGGAACAACCACCTGCCAGATCTCCTCCCCATCCCTAGGGTAGAAGATGCGCCTGAACAGCACTCCCTGCCGCAGCTTAAGACGATCAAACTCCTTGACAAGCTTCTTGAGTTTTGGTTCCATAGAACTCTGATCCACTCTGCTTGGTCTCTTGTTCTCGGACACTGCTTTATAAATGGGACAGATCACAGGGTCATTCCTTTGCTGTTTCCCGATTTCACTCCAGCTATAACCACTTATTTCCCCTCTTACCGATGCTTGCACCGCAGATTTGCCTTCAGGTTCCTCCTGGCGAACCATTTTGCCCGGCCACAAACATGCCCTCACTTCTTCAGCTCCTAGCCGGATGAAATCCTTGCCATCATCGTCCTCCTCCGATTCCTCCCTGGCAGGTATTCTCGATAAGGCATCGGCATTAGTGTTGAGTCGACCAGGTTTGTAGCATACTTCAAAGTTGTACTCCGCCAGCTGTGCTACCCAGCGTTGCTCAACCGCTCCGAGGTTAGCTGAATCGAGGTAACGTAACGGGTTGTGGTCAGTAATCACAGTAAATTTTGAATACATAAGGTACTCTTTGAATTTTTCTGTGATTGCCCACTTCAATGCGAGGAGTTCCAGCTTGAATGCACTATAGTTTTTGTCATTTTTCTCTGATCTCCTCAGACCTCTGCTTGCATATGCCACGACACGTTCAGTCCCTCCTTGCTTCTGGCTGAGTACGGCCCCTAATCCATGATGACTCCCATCTGTGGCAAGTGTAAAGGACATACTGAAGTCGGGGTATGCAAGGATGGGGGGTGACATCAAGCACTTCTTCAACTCATCAAAGGCGGCCTGGCATTCCTGACTCCAGGTGAAAGTTGCAAAGGTTCTGCTTCTCTTTCCTCCACCTACCAACGCATGTAGTGGCTTGGCAATCTGGGCGAACCTTGGGACGAATTTTCTGTAGTAGCTCATTAACCCAAGAACTTGCCTGACCTCTCTTACACTCTTGGGAACTGGCCATGTGTCCAGAGCTTTAACTTTCTCGTTATCCACTTTTACACCTTCTGCGGAAATCTGGTGCCCCAAAAACTTCACTTCTGATCTTAGGAGAAAGCATTTGCTTGGCTTTAGCTTTAGACCATGCTGTTTCAGATGGTTAAAGACAAGTTCCAACCTCTCACAGTGGCTCTCAAAGTCTTTGGAGAAGATTATAACATCATCCAGATAAACCAGAAGAACATCAAAGGCCAAGTCACCAAGCACCACTCCCATAAGGCGCTGAAAGGTGGCCGGGGCGTTGCACAACCCAAATGGCATCCTGGTCCACTCAAACAGGCCAAATGGGGTGGTGACAGCTGTCTTCTCTCGATCCCTCTCACTCACAGCTACCTGAAAGTACCCAGCCGTCAGGTCTAGTGTAGAGAACAGTTTAGTATTACCCAAAGCGTCCAATGACTCATCCACACGCGGAAGCGGATATGCATCCTTACATGTTACTTGGTTCAGCTTTCGGTAATCACAGCAGAAACGCACACTGCCATCTTTCTTCATTACGATAACAGCAGGTGATGCCCAAGGGCTACTGCTCTCTTTGAGAATTCCCTGGGACACCAGATCTTGGACATGCCTTTTGACCTCTTGGAATATCTGTGGTGGTACTCTACGATGTCGCTGTTTTATTGGTGGTGCTTCACCTGTAGGAATGTGGTGGACCACAGCCGTGGTGTAGCCATAATCTTGGTCATCCTTGGAGAAAACATCTCTGTGCTTTGATAACAACTCTGTGAGCCTTTCACATTGTTCTGGTGTGAGTCCTTCATAGTTCACTTCAACAGGAACTGGTAACTGCACAAGTGAGTTCTTATCAGCTTGAACCTTGTTTTGCACCAACTCCTTGACATGAAGTACACCGTCATCTTCTTCAAAATCGAGCACATCCTTTGTGATCACCTTCTTAGGCTTATACACAGAAGCAACTCTGGATCGGGGAGCAAGTCTAACAGCCTTTCCACTCAAGTTCACCATACGCACAGGAACCTTTCCACCCTCTGTTTTAGCAAGAACATGAGCCACTAGGAGTCCTTTTGGCAAACTTGTTCCAGCTACTGGCTCCACTAGCACATGACTTGTTACCCTAGGTGACAATCCACAGCGACCTTCCAGCACCTTTTCACAGCGGGGAGGAATGGTGACAGCCTGTCTCCCAGCAATCTTGACATACCCAATCCTTCCATCAGGCCCTAGATGTCCTGCTTCTTTTTCAACTCTAGCAAGAATCCTCCGGACCTGGGCTTCATCTTGTCGATTATACTTGTCTATCCTCTCCATCCCCTCCGCTGAGATGAACAAGGACTGAACTTCATTGAGTACATTCATCCTGATGATCCCAGAGACCCCTTTCATTTCCTTCACATCAGGGCTTGTGTCCGTCAGAACGAATATACACTTCCCAGGTAGAACTGTTCCTAAACATTCAACATCTGCCTGCAAACATCCCAAGACAGGAATGTCCAGTCCATTGGCGGCGGTCAGCTTAACCCAGCACGCAGAGGATAACTTCAGCTTTTGCTCCTCAAAGTGCTGCCTGAAGTGTGACTCAGATATGGTGGACACTTCTGACCCTGTATCAGATACCCCTTTTCCACCAAAGCAGAGCCAGAGCTAGATCGGAGCCAGAGCCTAGTTTCTAATCGGTTCTTTGTGTTTCCACACCCTAAGCCCTAGCTCCGAGCCAGGAAAAGTGGTTCTTAAGTAGCACCAAAACATTGCTGGGCTAGAACAGGGCTAGAAGTAAGAACCGATTACGTCAGGCGCTGGGGGCGGGGTCAACAAGATGAACACAAACTTGAGATCCGCCATTGTGAAATAGCAGCTAATGGAGCTAACAGCTACTGTTCGTTTGTAATCTCCGTCTATACAAATTACGGCGAACTGCATGAATGCGTTGGATTCGCTGTGTTTGCGTTGTGTTTTGATGCCGATGTAGGATCGTAAAGCCATGTGAATCAATAGTAACGCAACGTGTGCATTGTTGATGGAAGGCTTGTTCGCAGCGGTGCTGTGCAGAGACCGATCGCCGTATGATAACGAGTCCAGCGAGAGCACATGACTCCTTATGCTTTTGATTCACTCATGCGTTTTTATATCATATGTGGATCGGTCTGGCAAGCGCTGATGCGTCTCGAACAAGCCTGGTGTGTGTGTGTGTGTGTGTGTGTTTCCCGGCAGGGTTGCTAGGTTTTCACAACAAACCCGCCCAATTGCTACTCAAAACAAGCTCAAAACAAGCCCAATCGCGTTCCAGGGGGGATTCCCCAGTAAAAATCACATTTGGGGGTAAAATATGTGTTTTTTGGCATGGTTGCCTACTAAAATTCGCAATATGGGGCTAAATATCACATAATTGGGGTCGCTTCATCCCGTGGACATGAAAAAACAGCCCGCGGCAAAACCACGGACTTGGCAACATTGCCGCTGCCTCGCTAGCGCTGCTGAGAGAGATGAGGCGGATACAGTGACGTAAGACCTGGCTCTGTTGTGGCTCTCAGCCCGTGGAAAAGCAAACGGTTCTTAGAAAGCTCCACAGTCGAACCAACTATGAACTGGGACTAGCTCTGGCTCTGAATTAGCTCTAGCACTGCCTTGGTGGAAAAGGGGTATAAGAGGCACTTGGTCTTGACACCAGCTATCTTCACCTCAATGGCCAGGCAATCTCCAAAAGCACTGTCCTTCTGTTTTTCAGCAGTCTCATCAGCCATCCATTCCGCTGTGTGACATCTAATCAATGAGGGCCCTGGGCTTTTCTGCACCGCTCCCCCAGAGTCATTCTCTGTCATTTCAGCTAACTCCACTGTATGCTGTGATGCAGCTGGAGGCCTCCTCAACTTGCTACCTTGCGGACAATAGCGATTGGTGTGTCCGGGTTCACCACATGAGTAACAAATATAACGGCCTTCACTGTCTTTTAAAGGTTGTTTCTTTGGACGGATCTGCTGTGGCCTATTTCTCTCTTTCTCATGGACAGCTTGATATAGTTCCTCTTGACGAGCTGCTATTTTCTGAATCGCCTCATGCAGTTTCTCCAGCGACAGAGCAGAGGAAGCATCCTGTGCTGCAGCAGCATTCACTACCCCTCTGGCACGGGTACTGGACCTCACATTACTAGGAGCCTGCGTTTTCTCCTCTTCTGACCAGGTAATTGCCGCTTGCATCAACTGAACAAAACTCAAATCTGGCTCAGCTTTAACTCTGCGCTTCATCTCTCGTCGCAAAAAGTCGTCTTGTAAGCCTAACACCAACTGCTCCTTCAAAACATTTTCAGCATCCGCCACTCTGTTTGGCTCTCGGTGCTGCACACGATTAAGCCTTTCCCGAAGGTCGTACGCATAGGAGCGTATTGTTTCTCCTGCTTTCTGAGCACGATCATAGAAATCTTTAAGCCTCGTACCAATGGGCACTTTATCTCCATAGGTATCTAGGAGAACAGTGAAGATGTTGTCAACCGTCTCTTCCTTTCCATCCATCATGAACTTAACTGTGGCTTTGGCCTCGTCTTTTAGGTTCTATTTCACCAGCTCAATCCGGTCCTCAGCGGGAACCCTCATGACCTGAATTGCAGACTTCATCGATGCCACCCATTCTTCAATGCTCAGCTCTCCTGGCTTTGTCACGTAACCACTGAATTCAGGGAGCTTCCTGTCCCGTGGGATATAAATGGCAGCTGGGGTCGGTTGTGCGGTGGCTTGACTCTCAATTACCACCTTTGCTAAGGATAGGGCTTCTCGTTGCTCTGCTCTGGCTTGATCGAGTGCCCCTGCCTGCTCTGCAAACCGCCTTTGCATCTCTGCCATGTCTCGTCTTAGTTCCTCAAGCTCAGACATCTTCTTCCTTGACCAACAACTTGTGGGCCTGGAGACGTGTGACTAATTCAATGTGCCTAGTTTGAATCCTGTTCGTGACGCCACTTTTGTAACGGGGTATTTAGCCCGTCTTGTAGGGGAAATTTGTTAGCGCTGCCCTGGAAGACTGAATAACGAAAGGATCTTAGTCCCCGCTTTCAGTGCTTTTAGTCTCGTTATATACTAATGTATATATGTTTTGTACTACTTTATTGAGACGCACTCTATAGACCGACAAGGGTAGGCTTCAGTTAAAGTAATGTCACAAGGTGGCTTTCTGAAGTAAAAATATATGCGAGTTGAATATACTCCTCCCTTCCCTGGTCTAATAAAGTAGGTAAGACGCCCCTACTCCCTGACAGCTCTCAACCAAAAAGGATACACTGAAAGTAAGTACAAAAAGGTAAATTCAAAAATTAAACAGTATTTATTTTCTGTGTATATGTGTCTTCCTTATAAGGAGGTGTTACTTCAGTTTAAATAATCAGTTTAAATAATCACTAAATAAATAAAATAAAATAAAATAAACAATCTTTGAGTCTTCTTTCAAACTCACTTGGACACAAACCCCTTCAATGCAAAGGTTATAAACTTTTCACTTGTACAATAATCAACCCTAATTGTACCTCAAACTGGAAAACACTTGTGCTTTTTCGTAAAACCCTCTTACAGTGAGTTTTCACTGCTCGAATTATCACGGTTAAACACTACAAGGGCATACACAATGAAATTTCACCGTAAAAAAACCACTTACGTGAAACGTCCCTTTAAGTGCTCACTCACAGTTCACTTTAGGTGCTACAGTTCAAATGAACTCTCACAGTTCACTGTCCAGTGAATCCAAATACCAAAAAGGGAACAACTTGGAAAAAAAAACAGTCAATAGAAAAGATTTGAGTGCGTTGTCTCGACGTAGCGTGCGTTGAAATTCACTTGAGATAGTAGTTGAATCACTCAAACTCAATGAAATGTCCCAAAAAAAAATTAAAAGATGATCAACATGAATCAAACTCCCAAATGAATAAAACTGAGATGTATCAAACTGAAATGTCGTTTGGATGGCAGGGTAACACAACACAGTCTGAAACGCGAGTCTTCTCAAAAACTACAGTCTGCACCAACTACAAAGCATAGCATTTCTCATCTCACAGGCAGTTTCACGTGCAGAACACTCAAAAGACGCGTGACCAGTTCGGTTGAATCATTAGTTCGTAAGGATGCTTCTCAATCAAAACGGAAAAGTACAAAATGCAGCAAAAATATACCAAATCTCTTCAATCGTCATCAATCAAGAAAAATCTGTACTTTATATGCACTTACGGATGCTTCACGAAGCATTACTGCGTCATTCCAGCAGTCCAATGCAATGCAATCCCTGGAGCAAAACGACACAAAAACTCTTTCACGACGAAACGCGGGATACAGTTCACAAAATTACTTGATGCTGTCGTCCTTTATTCGACTAAAGCCCCGATTAACTTCCGTGAAGTAACTTTATCGGACGAGCTCCTCGAACACGACACATCACTCAATCTCTTTGTGCGTCACTCTCATACACCGCGCTCTGCTTCTTCTTCTCTCCCAGCGCACCCCGAACGCCGAAAACCAGTTCACCCGTCAAAATAAAAGTCTCCGAAAATAATCTTTTTTTTCAGATAATATCTACCCGTTACATGTGGATGTGTACATTGTTAGAAATTTAGTGTGAAATGACAATATATTCTAGGTTAATAATTGCAATTACAGTGTAGATAAGACACAATATTATTACATTGTTCTACTAAAAGAAACTTAAGATCTTGTAAATCTTTTTTTGTTAGACTAATAACATTTGGATTAGTAGTAGGCCTATCAGTTGACCAAAAAATAGTTATTTTGAGGCTAGTGCTTTTGACTTTTAGAAAACAGGAGTGTCGACATAAGTGTCTTTCATTCTTTTTCAGTATGCCAGAGGGCATTTTGAAGGTGAAGGGAAAGCTGGGTATTCGGGATGGTTGAGATTTTGCCTTCTCGAAACCAGTATTGCGTTGGACCCTTTTACCAATCATAGAGAAACATGTGAAAAGAGGCAGAATCATTCATAGTGATGAGTGGCGTGTGTACTCTGCACTTTAGAGAGAGGATACCAACACCACACAGTGAACCATAGCATTCATTGTGTTAATCCATCAACGGGTACATACACAAAACATTGAATGGCACTGACAAACTTCAGAAGGGAAGTGTGGAAATTTTTAGTTTTACCATTTGTTTATGACCCTAACAAGTTTTGTTACCTTGGTCATTCAAAATGTTATTTTTTTTCATACCTTTGTACTTTCTCACAGATGCACACATACATCAATGTAAAAAAGGAGACCTGTTCATTTCATGTTGTCCGCAGCAGTTTAGTTTTTTTAGTATACAGTAGTTCATTAAAAGCAGTTGGCTGGACAAACTAATGACTCTGGTATTTATTTCCCATTTGGCAGATATGTACTGCTATTTTCGTAATCCTAAACCATATAGTTGTCGGTGTCTGTAATATCTATAGTATGTATTGACTGTCTGTTGAAAATCTACTGACTAGTAGCCTGTAAGAGTCATTCAACAGCATTTCATAGATTTTCAATTAATTTTGATGGGCCTAATGTGGCTGTAACGGAACTGCTCCGAGACAAAGGTTGAGGATCCAAATGCAGCTTTTTTGAAAAGGGTAATCTATTTCGGGTAATCTACCCAAAAGGTAATACACAGGCAAGCAGTCCAAACAGGCAAACAAGGCAGGAGAGACAGGCAAAAGGGTAATCCACGGAACAGTAGTGATGGCAATTTTAAAAACACTTAAAATGTCTGTATTTCTTGCAGTAAATCCCTGTAATTTTTTGTTGTTGTTGTGAAAACAACGGAATTTATTTTACAGTGTAACCTAAAAGGATAACACATTGGTAACACTTAACTGACAGAATGTTGAATAGCTGCTTACATGTTACATACAGTGCAACAATTGCTACAAAACATTTAATAGACAATCTACAGCTTCTACCCTGCTTCTGCTTTTTTTTTTTTTTATTCCTATATATATATACTATAGTGCCAAAAGTATTGGGTATTCATTGAAACTGCACAGGGACGTGAAGAATAAGGGTCCAGTGTTCTTTATTGAAAGGCTAATCCACAAACACAAGTCCATTAACAGGCTTACATTTTTCAACTAAATATCGAAATAAATCTAATTATTAAACTAAATTAACCATATAAACTAAATTACTGATCTAATTACTGATCTAAAGCCAACACTGTCACTGTATGATAATTGAAATGAACTGATGACATCAGCGTTTTTTCTAGACGGCTGAATAAAATTATGCTGCATTATTTTCCTGTTTAACACTGTAAATCTGCTTTGAAACAATCTGCATTGTTAAAAGCGCTATATAAATAAAGTTGACTTGACTTGACTTGATTATGCTATCAATATGTTCTGCCCATGACAGCTGACTATCTATTATTGTGCCCAGTAATTTTACTTTATCTACCTGTTCTATAGGTTCCCCAGACAAGATCAAACTCATCTTTGGTGCAGATGACAGTTTATGACTTGATCCCAAGATAATTTATTTGGTTTTTGAGATGTTCAGCACCAACTTATTTAGTTTTATCCAATCAAAAACCATATTTAACTCAGCTGGTAAAACATTGTCCAGTTCAATGACAGTTTTAGCAGCATAATACAATGTGGAATCATCAGCATACATCTCTACGGTTGCTTTACACAAAACAATGGTAAATCATTTGTGAAGATGGCGTATAAAAGGGGTCCCAGGCAGCTCCCTTGTGGGACCCCGCAGTCCAAGACCTTAGAGTGAGACCAGCTGCCTACTTGTGTCCTACTTATGAGATAACTCTCCATAAATTGGATGGCAGTTGGATTAGATCCATAGCATTTTAGTTTACCAACGAGTAGATTGTGATCTATGACATCAAATGCCGCACTAAAATCAAGTAATACGGACCCAGTCATCTGTAACTTATCCATTTCCTTGAGCCAGTCATCTGTCATTGCTGTAAGGGCGGAACAAGTTGAATGGTTATGTCTATAAGCATGTTGGAAATCTGTGTTCAAGCCATTGCATTCAAAGTATTCCTGTATTTGTGAGTAAACTATTCTCTCCATCAGCTTACTAAGAACTGGTAGAATTGTGATAGGTATACTGTTCTTCCCAGTGAGTGCTAGTCTGCCATCTTTAGGTAAGGGAATTATTTTACCTTCTTTCCAGATATTGGGAAAACACCTTTCATTAAGCATGTATTTAATATTTGACATAAGGGACCACAAACATAGTCCGCTGCCAGGCCAAGTACTTTACTGTCCAGCATGTCAGTACCCACTGAACTGTGTTCGGGCAGAGACTTCAACAACTTCCTTACTTCCCACTCCTCCACACTATTAAACTGGAAAGTACAACTCTTATTTAACATCACATTATTTTGCTTCAGGTAACTAGAATCAGTATTGTCCATATTCTGCCTTAGCAGAATAATGGATCTTATTTATGAAGAAATCATTAAAATAATTTGCTATATCAGATGGTTTGGTCAGAAACTTGCCTTCTGATTCCACAAAGGAAGCCCCTCCATTTGTCTGTCTCCCCATTATTTCATTAAGGGTTTTCCAGAGTTCTTTACCATCATGCTTTACAGCATTTACTCTCTGCATGTAATATTCTTTTTTCATTGATCTATTCATTTTTGTAACCTGATTTCTCAGTTGAAACTATTTGAATCTGTCCTCCACTAATCTAGTCTTAACTACTATAGATCTGGCTTCATCTCTTTGTTATGGTCACTAAAACCCACAGATCGAGAAACTGGTTTAGTGCAGCGTTTAGGAATATTTGTATAAATATGATCTATGCAAGTGGCAGTAGTGTGGTCAGCACCGTTAGTAAAGACTCTGGTTGGTTGCGAAATCATCTGAGATAGATTACAAGCATCAAGCAATGAAACTATCTTTTGTTTCATTGGACACTGATTCGCAAACCAGTCTATGTTCATATCCCCAAGTAAAAAAATATCACCATTCACATCTGTAACTCTGTCAATTAAAGGTGAACTATGTAGGATTTTTGCAGTAAAACATCCAGAAACCACTAGGCCAGTGTTATATATTTTGTTCAGTTGAGTACTAAGAATATCCCAAATGTTTTCAACTATTTGTAAATCGTGAGAAAATTGCTATTTTAACCAAGGAGCCGGGACGTGTGAGCTATGCGTGTGAGGGAGTCGCCTGTCGATTGCGTCATATCTGCGTCACCCTCGGTCTCCGGTTTTATTCAGTGAAACACTTTACTCTCACTGCAGTGTGAACAAGTGTCATAGCAGCCGCCGAGTGAACGTCATAACTTCCTTTTCAACACACTCAGATATATCTAAGACGATAAACAGAGTTGCGTTACCTCACACTCAGCACTGGAGAAGAGGAAGTGCCGCCGGCAACCGTGTCATAATAAAAGTCCCGCCAGCGACTATGCCATAATAACAGTCCCGCTCTTCAATCGCTCCTGCGGCCTTGCTCAGCTCCACAACACTCGCTCCTGCTCTGCTTCACTACAGTAATGTTAATAATCGCATCCAAAAACATGATTTCTGCCCGAGTCCTTTCCTGACTGTTTTCCACCGGCTATGAGGTGAAGACCACATGTCCCGAGATTCTGCGCTCAAACGTGGCGTCATCAAACTACGCCTTTGTTTTGAACAGGCGACCTCTAGTGGACGGAAAAGTTACATAGTGTAGCTTTAACCCACATAAATCATTCAGATATTGCACATCAGTCCCGGGAGGTCTATAGCAGCAGCCGATCAGCACTGGCTTAAGGTGAGGAAGATGCACTTTGACCCATAAAGATTCTAAACCATCTGAGATAAACTCAGAACACAGTGTTACCTGGAAGTTATCTCTAATATATAATGCTATGCCACCCCCATGCTTGTTATCTATCTATCTATCTATCTATCTATCTATCTATCTATCTATCTATCTATCTATCTATCTATCTATCTATCTATCTATCTATCTATCTATCTATCTATCTTTTTAATTTTATTTCATTTTTAAATGCAATACAATACAAAAAGAAAGCAGCAAACAAACCGAATATATAGACAGGGTTGCTGCTTGGAACATTAACAATTGACCTATCGGTAAGCCCCGCCCCCCTTGGTTACTGTTGCTAACTCGGACAAACTAACGGAGTTGCTATATCTTACAATGAAAGCTGTCAGTGTGAAAACCTTATCCCAAGATGTTTTTGGACACAGACTGCAGTGTAAACCCCGTCCTAATGATAGCCAAACTTTACTGATGGTTTATCAAGTTTATGTCCTTTTTCACTCCAAAAAATCATCGTAAGAGCTGAACAAACAAACGTCTCATTCACAAACTATCTCTCTCCGTTGCATTACCATTAACATACACCGCAAATTACACAAAACACTCCTACAACTAACAGTTAACAAACATGTACAGAGCCAGTGTCGGCGCTGTGGCGAGGCATTCCAGGGGCATGCCCCCCCTAGCGGTCATTGATGCCCCTCCTACCACAGGCCACGGCGAGGCCCAAAAAAAATCCCTTTTAGTTATTATTTTAATATTAAATGTAAAAACTGTAACTTAAATTAAATTAAATTAACTGAGACTTGTTACAGCACTTGCATACTGTTGCCCTTGACTGTTCTAGTTGCTTCTATAGCTCTCATTTGTAAGTCGCTTTGGATAAAAGCGTCTGCTAAATTACTAAATGTAAATGTAAATGTAAAATTAAATGAACGAGGAAAACGCATAATTTTTGTTGTTAATGATATGTTAATGTTGATGACATGTAGGCGTGTCATCATTGGTCAATGCTTATTGGTCGCTGAGTAAACTGCAACGTCAGATGATAAGGAGAGACAGAAGATCCAATAGCGAGTTGAACAAGATAATTTATTATACTCAGATTCACAACAGCACAGAAAGTTCGGTGGATCAGGAACAGAGACTCAGACTCGAGCTGGAAGCAGACCAGGGCGACAGAACCCAGGAAGACAGTCAGATGGCGACGCAGGGATGCAATGGGCAGACTGAAACCGGCTGAATCCAGGAATCCGGAAGCGGAGAACACCAACACCAGGAACACATGGACAGACAGGAACCACCGGACAAACTGCAACAAGACAGGAACCACCGGACAAACTGCAACAATCTGACAACAAGGCATTGTGAGACACACGTATAAATAGCCCAGGTGATGAGTGCAGCAGGTGGCCGTGATCAGAGTGCTAGGTAATCAGATACCACGCCCCCAACACAACCACACACACACATAGAGCAAGAGAGACGGTGCATTCATGACATTTTCCATCTAACATTAAATATTGCCTTTAGAATTCGAATATAATTCGAATTTTGCTAATGTTTATGAAAGAATTTCGAATTTGGCTTTTCAGACATTTTGACAGCCCTAGAAGCTACAGGCCTACTGCGCGAGGTATCAGAGCCAAGTTTCATGTTCCTAGCCAACTTAACCCACAGAGTCCTTTCTCTATTGGACCCACCGAACAAGCTTCTCCAGAGAGAGGGGACTGACTTGTTGACAGGTTTAAGTGTTGTGTTAAAAAAATCCGTTGTGATGAAGAGTGTAAGCACTGCCACTGCACTGATACTGCCACACCCTCCGGCGAGTCACTGAGACCCGGGCCCAAACGGAGACGCATGGAGAGCACAAGGATGGATGGTTACATCATTACAGGGCCTACAGGAGGACACAGAGGTGATGATGACTTGGAAACGGAGCTTCGGAGATTGTACTACTACACTATTGATTCGGTGGTTGGGGAACTGGAGCGTAGATTCAGCGAGCGCAACTCAGAACTGGCAAGTGCACTTGCAGCACTAATTCCAGAGGCCGATAACTTCCTTGATGTGAAATCTGTGAAGCATATTCTCGACCTGTCACAATCGATTATGATTGACGCGGAGTTTGAAGTTGCTAAAGAGTTTTTAATGTCACAAAAGCAAATGCAGAGAGACTGGACCATACAGCACATCATCTCAACGTACCACAACTATCTGATTGCCATGCCCAGTGTGCTGACTGCTTTCAAACATGCATTAACATTTGGCGCATCCACAGAAATGTGTGAGAATTCATTCTCCACTCTGAGAAATGTTTTTTCGGAACACAGACGCACAATGCTACACGAGAGAAAGGCCAGGTTGGTGCAGCTTGCATTCGAGAAAGACTTGACACCCAAATGCACAAGCGAATGGAAGGACACAGTACTTAGACGATTCAGCAGCAACACTCGTCGCCTGCAACTCTTCTGAGCGTAAATCGTTTGTTCATTTCCCTTGAACCAGCCCTGGCTTTCACAATAAGGCCTACTAAGCAGGTGCATTGTTGATGAATGTTTGCTGGGCCTATGTGCATTTGTGTTTTATACTTGGCTGCCTGTAAGATATATGGGCTTATGTAATTTCTGCCTGGTGCGTGGCTTGTCCAATAGGCTACTTGCTGCACTAATGTGTGTCTCAGTATGTCAGAGGTCCTGTCCTGTTATGTTGTCCAGAGGTGTTTTTGATGAAGTTGGAGGCTGGTGTTGTCTAATGTTTATAACCAGTTTTTTTTTACCATTTTACCACTTCGTTATTTTGGCTCGGAAATTTGTTTGTTGGAAATATTAACTTAATTTAGAAATGCTTTTGAAATGAAAAGCTTTGCTTTTAATAAACAAAATACATTTTTGAAATGAAGACAGCGTGGCCTTTGTTTGTTACTGTGAGTGTACACAAATAAAAGTAGACAGTTTATAGTGTATAATTATGTCTTGTACGTACATCTGTATGGCTGGAGTATTGCGAGTGGTTTCCACTGTCATAAAGGGAAAGGGTTAAAGAATACGTAGCCTATTTAGTTTCATAGTTAGGCTATGTTTAAATATTAGCCTGTAACATTATTTTTAATTAACTAATTGTCTGTTTATTTAACTGTATAAGAAGCAAACCAAGATCGTCGGGAATGGATTGAATTTGACGTGCGTAACGTTTTCCCTAACCGTAACCCTACATTTTCCCTAACCCTAACCCTAACCCTAACCCTTCCATAACCCTTTCCTTAACACAATAATGGGCGTAATGGAGATTCCAAAGCGCTCTTCTTTGGTCAGAACCACGGAGAGAGATTGCGGACAGGTCCGTCCTATCCACCGAAACTTTTTACAATGCAACAAAATATTTCAAGAGCATCAAGCTATTAAAATCTCTATTATGTAAGCACAGACAATATAACTATATTTTTCAGCCATTTTAATTATAGGTTAAACAGTGATTTGATAACGTTTTTAATTTAAGGCCCACCCACAATTGGTCTGGCATCCAAAACTGGAATCCTGGCGCCGTGCCTGATTAATAATAATAATAATAATAAAATGTGTTTCGCTTTTTTATTGCATTTCTGCTGTGTTGGACTATGATGTCACCACTACGTCAAAATATTTCTCAAACGGCCGTGCCCCCCCGCCGATGACCCAATGCCCCTCCAGTAGATCTGCTCTGGCACCGACTCTGTACAGAGCTTATGACTTTTTGGGGGTGCAGTTAATAACTGGTAAACTTTGTATCTGCAAAACAACTCCAATAAACTGCTAGCTCTCCCTTTCACTACCCGTAGACTATAATACCCATCAAAATAGGAGTTCTTAGTAAGACAGATAATGTAGACCTTAAACATATCTAAAATTAAATTAATTTACATTTAGCCTGTTTAATATGGAGAGGCAGCCCGTGATTTGATTCTGGAACCGGGCCTGTTTAGGAATATGCGGCCCCTTTAAGAAAAATGACGCGCACTGAGCATGAGCAGAAGAGAGAAGCACGAGAGACGAGCTGAGATCAGTTGAAGCTGAAAGCGACGCTGTTAACGATCGTGAATGAAGGACAAAAGTGTAATATTTTCTCCGGATGCCTTATATTTCCAGTCTGCAGGTGAGAGATGTTTC
The DNA here is from genome assembly GCF_949357685.1 of Gobio gobio. Classification (NCBI taxonomy): domain Eukaryota; kingdom Metazoa; phylum Chordata; class Actinopteri; order Cypriniformes; family Gobionidae; genus Gobio; species Gobio gobio. Next base: position 579,312 of record NC_137107.1, read on the forward strand.
TCAGATTACAGAGTTTAACATTAATCAGCTCCAGAGTTTACATGTTTAAGGACCAATGTCATGAAATGTGGTTTATTATGAGTGTAATAATATGTTGGCAGAGAGTTTTTCACAGACTCTGACTCTATTACACCAATAAAATGTGCTTAATGTGCCACTTTACAGAAGATCTCAGACATCAGCATAATGAATGAGGGGAAAACAGGGAACTTTAGGAGACAAAGAGGCTTTTCAGCAGCTCAGATAAACATGATGGTCCTGTTGTTTCTCTCAGACTTTGGACAGGAGTTCAACAAACCTTGTTTTAATGCAATTAATATCTAACTTGTACCAAAATACTCCATATTCCTGACAGAAAACATTGAAATGTAATTAATGGGTCATTCAATGTCAAATCAACCATTTTACCCATTGAAAATAATTAAGAATAGAAGGATATCAAGTTATCTTTAATAATGTTAGAATAACAGGCACACAAACTTTAACAAATTTTATGGCACTCCAGTATATTCTATGCAATTGTGTTTATAGAAAAAAAAACGAGATCCATTTCTAGTTTCAACATTATTTGTTGTTCAGATATTCCTCTGTAAAAGACAAAAGTATCAGCTGTGTGTAAAGTGACCCACGTTTGGTTTTTGGCCACTGAAAATGTGAACGATTGACCAATTTACTCATGAAACCACATTAAGATCTCCATATCTTTGACTTTAAAATGAAGAAACCAAAAGAAATGCTTGATAAGAACCAGAATATAAGAGGATTTTAGGATATCATTAATACTTCTTGAGTTACAGGCATGCAAACTTGGGGCAAAAAACACATTTTTTTGAACAGTCACTGTTGGCATATAATGCAACAAAGATGGCTAAAGTCGACAGATTTTACTAATAGTCCTACCAATCTCTGTTTAAAAGTAAAATAAAGCTGCCATCTTTTTTAAAGTCGTTTTTACCCTCATGTAATTTGGCTCCGAATCTCAGGTGAAAATTGTCTCAGGTGAAAATTGACCCCCCTCTAAAGAATTGTAGATTTCTCAGTAAATATACATCCATGACATTTAATATTTTGGCTTTCATTAATATTTATGTTTTTCTTTCTTCATAAAAAATATTAACAAAAATAAAAATTAAGCCAGGTCTGGTCAACTCAGAATAAATTCAGTAACTTGTCTTTGATTTCTCCAGATCTGGTCCTGTGGGCGTCAGTATCTTCATTCTTCATTATTGTCTGCTTTAGTAGCTGTGAAATAATAAGCAGTATATAGATGATAAATGATAGAGAAATGCATCTAAATGATCATATTCAATCAGTTTTAATCGTAGTGAATGACAGAACTGACCTTTGCACATTAAAGATACTTTAACACTTTACAATAAGGTCTCATTTGTTAACATTAGTTAATGTATTAACTAACAATCAACAATGCATTTGTTACAATATTTATTAATCTTTGTTAATGTTAGTTAATATAAATCCAGCTGTTCATTGTTGGTTCACGTTACTTGTAACAAATGTTAACAAATACAACTTTTGTAAATGTTGAAATGAGCAATAAGTAAGATTTAGAGATGCACCGATGTATGATTTTTGATCGATTTCCAACCATCTGCATATTGGCTATAGGATGAATGGTTTATTAATGAACTGTGTGAAGGCACTGAGCTGTATAATGTCTGCTGCATAATCCAAGATCATAATGTAATATTCCTGCTGCGCTGCTGTCTGCGTTTTAATGTTAATCAAACAACAAAAGACCAACAAAAAAAATCGCTCACTACTCTTGACTAAATAACTTTCATAAGAGTAATTTCCTCGATGCAGAAAACTAGGGTTGACAACTTCTGGAAAAGAAAATAAGGGACAATCGTGGTTCTTTATAGGAAAATAAGGGACAGAATAAGGGACACTCAAAATATTTGTACTGTACCACACAGTGCATGTCATTTCAGTATCTGCAGTTAAGTGTGTGTATAAAAGGTTCTCAGACAAACACATTTGGGTCATTCTGGGTCAAAATCAACCAAATTTCAGAAACTTTCCTGGCTCAAATTTTTGATTTTGTTAATTTTGTTTCCGAAGAAAGGCAAACATGGATGACTAAAAAAGACAAAATATTTTGATGGATGTATATTTACTGAGTAATTCAATATTTTGTAGTGTGGGTCAGAATGATAATTTTCACAGGGGTGTAAAAGTGGCTTTAGAAAGATGGCAGCATCATTGTATTTTTACAGAGATTGGCAGGTCTGTTGGGTAAATCTGTTGACTTCATCAATCTTTGTTGCATTATATGCCAAAGGTGACAGTTAAAAAATGGGAAAAAGCACTTCTTGTGTGTTTTTTTAAAATCAAAGTTTACATGCCTGTAACTCATTTAGAAGATACCTTCAATAATATCCTTTTAGATTCAAATTTTTAAACTTTTTACTTTAGTTTTTTTCTATTTCTAAGGCCAAACATGTCCAGAGCTGCAGGATCTCAGTGTGGCTCCATGAGGACATTGGTACACATTTTCAATGGTTGCACATTTTCTGAACAACAGATAATGTTGAAACTGAAATGTATCTCTTTTTCTATCAACACAGCTGAACATTCCTGTCTGAGTGCCATCAATATTTTTTTCCTATTATGTGGCTGTAACTCTAAAAGTATTAAATATATCACAATATCCTTCTATATTCTCATTCTTAATAAACTTTTCTTTTCAACCTTAATTATAAAGGCCCTATATGGTTCAGTCCCATAGTTCTCTCTCAAATCGTTTGGACGACTGGTTTCTCTCCGCTCATGACCGCCCAGTTCCCAGGAGTCTTCCATTTCTTCCGGATCTCCATCAGCAGATCTCGAAGGGATGGAAGAAGCCTTACTCAGCCCGCATCTATTGACATTAGCGAGTATGGGTCGGAATCTTTTACCATCTCACGGTTCAATTCGATTCCGATTCTTGAGGCCACGATTCGATTCATAATCGATTTTCGATTCAAAACGATTCGATTTTATCCATAACGATTTCTAATCCGGTTTCTGATTATGATCTACTCTCATCTGCTTTGCTATACAGAATGACAAACGAAGACATTAAAGTGTCTTTTTCACATTTATTAAGTTCAATTCTCAGGAAAGTGCCTTTTATCAAAAACATTGTCTGGTTCTCAATTGCTACTCATTAGTTGCTAGCTATAAAATAAGTTGGAACAAAAATAAAGTGCTTCTTCCAAATACAAAATGGTTGAAAATAGATGCATTTCCCAGGAAAGTTGCAGTTTACCACAAATATCATGTAGAACAAACGGTGAAGACAAAAAAAAGTAACTTAAAGAATAACAAGTTATGAAAATAAAGTGCTGGGATTTTCGTGAAACACTGCAGTGTGCGTTGGTCTGCAGCTGGCGGCTGAGCTCCGGGTGATGCCTAGTAATATGAGCCCGCGCATTTGTTGTGCTGCCGAAGTACTTGGTCTTCATTTTGCAAAGCTTGCACACTGCGTGTCATGTCCAGCGCAGTGCTTCCAGGCATTTGGTAAAAACTGAAATGACGCCAAACTTTAGCTTTAAGTGAAGACGGGGCTGGTTGGATCTCCCTCTCATCCATATTTGCTTCCTCTCTGTTTTAGTGATTTGCCGCTCGCGTTCAAAAACTGGCTGCGTGGTGACGTCCAGACGTCGCGTATAGGCTAGTTACAAAATGGAGGCGAACAGCCAGCTGATTTTATTAATTTATTAAATCGATTCTTGGACATTTCAGATCGATTCTGAATCGTTGCAAATGAGAATCTAGATTCTTCTGTGAATCAATTTTTTGGCACACCCCTATTAGCAAGCTAACTTCGCTCAAGGCTGGGTATGTGTTGGTGCCGCCCGTGGACGAGATCTCGCTTCTGGGCGGCCGTCAACACTGAGGGCTTCCACCCTGCCGACAAAACCTCTCAGAACGACTTCATGTCTGAAGGGCAGGGCGTACATGTCAGCGGGTCACGCTGGGGCGTTTCTGCACACCATGGCGGTGTTGCAGGCCTACCAGGCGGACCTGCTGAGGGACCTCGATCAGGGGGAGGGACTAACCCCTGATGCGGTGACGGAGTTGTGCCGGACCACGGATCTCGCTCTCCGGGCTGCCAAGCAAACAGCGTTCGATGGCGGCGATGGTAGCCAAGGAGAGGCATCTGTGGTTGAACCTGGTGGACATCGGGGAGAAAGAGAAGTCCTTTCTCCTTGATGCCCCGGTTTCGCCCTCTGAACTTCCGCCTCCGTGGAGGCAGTGGTGGGAAAGTACAGAGAGGCGAAGGCGTTTAGAACGTGCATTCCGCTGAGGTCCGGGACCGCGCCCAGGCAGTCGGGTTTCCCTGGCCCGTCCCGGTCTGAGGACTGGAGGCGGGACCAGAGAACCAGCGTCGCCTCTCGAGCGCCCCCTCCGTGGAGGACTGGTGCGCAGAGGACACCCGCAACAGGAAGAGGAAGGAAGCCGGTGCTGGGAACCGGAACCAACATAGGGACTCCGCCTCCTAGGGTGCACAGATGAGCGCTGCCTTTTTCCCCTCCTCCCGTGTCTCCCCCTGGGCACTTTACATCAGGCCGGTGGGCCTATGATGAGCAGAAAATGTAAGATTCTGACGGCCCGCCTGGTTTGTTTGGTGAAAGCGCCCCCCTCAGGATGGTGGTCATTTACTAGCTTGATGGCTGGTTTTTCAAAGTTTGAAGCGCCCGAGGAGCGAGTGGTGAGTCCCCCTCGAGAAGGGCGAAACATTTCTTACTATGTTTTTCAGGACCCTCCTTCGCTCTCCTGAGAGGGTTTGGGGGACTATGGAACATCGCTGGACTTTGTAGGGCCTGCAGCTCCCTGTGAGTAAGCTAAGAACGATCTTTTTTCAACATTTTACATTTAGTCATTTAGCAGATGCTTTTATCCAAAGCGACTTACAAATGAGAGCAATAGAAACAACTAGAACAGTCAAGGGCAACAATATGCAAGTGCTGTAACAAGTCTCAGTTAATCTAGCACAGAACACACAGGACATTTTTTTTTTTTTTTTTAATAAATTAGACAGACAGAAAATGAATAGAATGATAAGTGCTATTCTTGATTGGTCAGGTGCTGCTGGAAGAGATGTGTCTTTAGATAGTTTTTGAAAATGGCTACAGACTCGGCTGCACGAATTGAGATTGGCAGGTCCTTCCACAAGGTGGGGGCAGTCCAGGAAAAGGTCCGTGACAGCGATTTCATGCCTCTCTGGTATGGCACCACGAGGCGTCGTTCACTGGCAGAACGTAAGGTCCTGGAGGGTGTGTAAGTCTGAACAAGTGAGTTTAGGTATATTGGTGCAGAGCCAGTGGTTGCTTTGAAGGCGAGCACCAGTGCCTTGAATTTGATGCGAGCAGCTATTGGCAGCCAGTGCAGACTGATGAAGAGAGGCGTGACGTGTGCTCTCTTCGGCTCATTAAAGACCAACCTCGCCGCTGTATTCTGGATCAGTTGCAAGGGTTTGATAGTGCATGCCGGAAGGCCCGCTAGAAGAGCATTACAGTAGTCCAGTCTGGAGAGAACAAGAGCTTGGACCAGTAGTTGTGTGGCCTGCTCTGATAGGAAGGGTCTAATCTTCCTAATGTTGAATAGTGCAAATCTGCAGGACCGGGTTGTTGCAGTGATGTGTTCAGTGAATTTTAGCTGATCATCAATCACAACCCCAAGGTTCCTGGCTGTCCTGGACGGAGTTATGGTTGGGAGTTATGGTTTTGGGAATTTTATGTTGTGTATGCAAGGGTGTAACTTTGGTTTGAGAAGTGGGGGGGGCACAAAATGGGGAAAAATGTTTTCGATTTGAATCCCATTTCCTCCATTTACAGTTAGGAACTATGGTGATACAAAATCCAGGAAATAATTAAGTTGTTTAATTATTCTAACAATAATTTTCTGCATGGCAGTTTGGTCGGATGGTCCCCTGAGGCCCGAGCATTGCCAATGGCTGACGCCCTCGCATGAACGGCAGGCCGCTGTATGAAAAAGTAAGGCGGCTGCCCTGAAGCAGGTGACGTAAGTTGTACCCCCCTTGCTTTAGGGGGTTTCTAAGCATTTGATCGCTGAGTGCACTGCCTGTGAGACTGCGCTGTCGCGGAGGCCCTTTAGCTTCTGGGATGGAGCCAGCCCCAGGTGGGGGCGTATGAAGGCCAGCTGGTTATGAGTAGCCAGCTTGGGCAGTCTGGGCAGCAGACTCCAGGACAGGTGGTAGGCATCAACAGGCCTACTTGCAAGAGAGTCTCGATGTCGCGGCCCGTGAGTGTGCCCCGGAGGATTTTCTCCATCGACGTCGACTTCAGCAGAAACCTCGTCAACTAGAAGGCCCTCTTTGGCCTCCTTGGGGATGAGTCCCCAGGTGATAACTGGATGTCCAGTTCTTCGTCAGCAAGCAGACAGCTACCGTCGGCCCGGGATGCAGCAGCCAGCCTGTCGGCAGGGTCCGTAGAACCTGCAGGCCTCCTATTTGTAGGTAGGCTCTCCCGTTTTCTGGGTTACCTTGGCTCAGTTGGTAGCCTCCATCAGGCCTCCCTAATGTGGTGTTCACACCGGACGCGATTCGCGCTAATCGCGCGAAGGTGGCCGCGTTAACATTTTGAGTTTACTCGCTTCAATCGCGCCTGAAATTCACTGCACAACAGACGCAAATTCGCGTCATGGGCGGGGCTTCTGCCAGCTGCTCGTCTCATTGAGAAATGGCTGACATGGGCTGTCTTTTTTTTTTGTTAAAATCTACTGTTAATGTGTGACAAAACGTAGTTTTAAGACTTTTTTAGTCAATAATGTAGTTGTTTAAAGCTCAAATATGTGGTCTATTTATATAAAGAGTGCCTATTTGAACATTTTATCTGGCGTTTTCGGAGTTGTGAGCTCCAGCGGACAGCAGCGCTCAGCGCTTGTCAAAGCCGGTGAGGGCAACATTTCCTCGGCCAGTCTTTCTGCCGTCTGCCGCTGGCTCTGATGTCTCTGTGGTGTCTCGAGCTATAATTCGTCTTGTAACGGCCAATCTTTGGTCTCATGGATCTATAATTTGTTCCCTGGCAAATCGTTTAGACTGAAGGCAAAGAGAAGTTTCATTACTTTATATTTTTAGGCTATAACTGTACGTTGCAGTTGTAACTGTAGCCTACTAGCACTGCCTTTGAATGTTTGACTGAATTGTTTGCTTTATTTCATGTATAGCTTATTATACCTTTTACTTACCTTTGTATTATTGATCATACATAAACTTGCATTTAACAAAAAGAGACTGTGTTGTGTTTCATGTCATTTAATGTTATCACAGTGATAATCATATTGTCTGAACCAGATATTAATATACAGATTTTCTCCTCATTGTTGTCACTACTAGAGCAAGCTCCTGATTGGTTAACGCGGCGCGAAATATCCGCCAAAGTTCAGATTTTTAAACTTGAGCAATTCGCGCGTTCAAAACGTTCAATTCGCGTCCTTCGCGTGGCCTCAATCGCGCAAATCTCGCCACAGAATGCCATTTCGCGTCTCTGCATTGACTTAACATGTAAATCACTCGCGCCCGGTGTGAACGCACGATTAGATCCTGCTGTGAGTAGCAGGCCACGCCCAAACTCCCCTGAGGGGGCATCCTTGAGGCGTCAGTCCCTCGACGGCTGGGACAAGCTGCTTGTTGGTGGTAGGCTAGGCCTCCCTGAGGGCCTGCTGTGGGGTAGCAGGCTCATCCGGCCTCCTCTGAGGAGGCGTTGCCGAGCTTCAGTCACAGGATGGCTAGCGTGAGTTGCTAGTAAGGTAGTAGGCTTCGCCCGGCCTCCCTAGGGCGAGTTCCCGGTTCCCAGTCTCTGTGGCAGTGAGCGTGGAGTGCTAGCAGGTAGTAGGCCTCGTTAGGCCTCCCTGGAGGCTAGCACATTCTGCTATCAGGTCGTAGGCGCCGGGCCTCCCTGAGATCGTTCCCCGGTCCCCAGTTCTCATGGTAGCTGGGGTTGCTAACAGGTAGCTAGCTGCACGGGGCTTCCCTGGGGGATTCACCATTGGGTAGTAGGCCTCACCTGGCCTCCCCTGAGGGCATGTTCCTGTTCACAGTCACTGGACGGGTCCAGTCACTGTAAAGAGCTATAGTTAGCGCACCTACCAGGCAGGCTTATGAGCTCCCCTCAAGTGAGAGTCTTTTGTAAGCTTATGGCTGCTTGGCACTGATCTGTCGGTTGTAGGCCCCTCAAGGCCTCCCAGCAAGGATCAGCCTGTAGGCCTGTTCGGCCTCCTGAGCACGATTTAAAATAAGTGCTTGGTAGATCCTTGGATCGAGCGGCTAAACTCCCCTCGCTAGCAAGGTTTAGAAAGCACTTCACTGAGTGCTGCTCCCCAGGATAACCCATCTCTGAGGTCCGGCTGGTGGAGGACACTGCCTTTTTGCAGTACCCAAGCGGGATGTCTCTTCGGAGTCGAGTACCAGAGGCTCTGTACTTGACAGACAGGGTTGACTGAACCTATGTGTCCCACATTGAGGTCGCTAGGTCAGGCTTCTCTGGTGGCATTCAGTGAATTCCTCCCGAATAGTGACTGGCACGGATTCCCTCGGGTCCCCTAGCCACGTTCCCTTAAAGGAACCCCTTCTGTTGAATGGGCTGGTTCCAGGCCTTCCAGCGGCCAGGGTAGGACTTCATATGGTGCGAAGGTTCCTTCTCAGGTTTATGGCTTGGGCTTTGACTGTAGGGAGCGCTGGCACTGACCGCCTAATGTGACCAGAGGGGGGGTGGTTCAGGCATTTCAGTTGAATTTGCTTGTCCCAACAGTTGTCACTGCCAGTGGGCATGCACTCCCCTCGGTATGGCGGCGTTGGTATATCGTTCCCTGTAGCATCAGCTGACGCAGCGCGAGTTCTCTTTCGAAAGGGAACGTCTCCGGTTACGTATGTAACCTCTGTTCCCTGAGAACAGGGAACGAGATGCTGCGTCTCATCGCCATGCCTCAGGGCTTGCCTGCCAAACAGTCCCTTCAGACGATTAGATGCTGTCATGTTGACATGGCGCCCTTATATACTTCCTGGTCGCACCTATGATGTTGATGACATCATAGACTGTCGCCGGTCAATAGGATTGACGTATTGTGATTTCAGGCACCGGACACGCTGGAGGCGTTCCCCGTAGTGTCAGCTGACGCAGCGTCTCGTTCCCTGTTCTCAGGGAACCTAGGTTATATACGTAACAGGAGACGATATACTATGGCTCCATGCTCAAATTATTGAATATTTATTTACCAAGGAATATTAAATATCATCAACCCCTATTCAGAATTATAAACGTAAAAGTTTTTTTTCGTCAGTAAGATACATAGATGGCATAAAATTTGAAAGCATAATAACTGAACGCCAATGAAACGTCAGCCACGAAATATCAGCCAATACATTTTTTTTAAAGGGTTGATGAATTGAGAAATTAACTTTCCCTTGAGCCTTTGATATATAAAAGTTCATCGTGATATAAGAATATCAGAGTTTCATGGCTGAAAACTTCCTTGTTAGTCAAAGAAAAGCTTTTATTGACAGCAGGCCCAGAAAACGAGAGATCTCAGAATATGTGGACCACTGAAGTCATAGAATTCAGAAGCGCCGCCTCAAGCCCCGCCCACCGACTCGTGGAGCTAAACGGGTCACGCTACAGATCAATAAACATGCCGGTTCCAGCTCATGTGCGTAAGATATTAAGTTTGTTTGGCTTCATTTCACCACGGAATAGTTTGTAAACAAGATACAGGTCGAGACTGGATTTGCAGACATATTGAGATTAAAACACAATGCTGTGCTTCTATATTGGATACGACAGGAATGGTGCAACACACTTATGTGAGTAAAACATGTTTTTTATGTGTTAGTATTGAATTGTTACCGATCCATTGATATCTTTTGATTACATACCTTAGCGCACAGTCACAGGCTGGAGAATCCTTTATTGGAGGTGTTATTGGTTCATTCGTGATCAGACTCGGACTTATAAAGTTATGGGCCAGGGCTCGCAAAGGCCAACGTCCCAGGGCTATGTGTTTTTCAGACGGGCTACCAAAGCGGATCACCGGCCTGGAGACGGGCTATCTTAAATAGTGAAATAACATTCCTTTCTTGCGCATGTGCACGTGTGTGTGTGCGTGCGGTTCGCGGTTATACTCACTGATCAGGTGAGCCAAGTAATAAAAAATAACATTCCAATTAGGGCTGGGCGATATGGCCAAAAAGTGATCTCGATTAAAAAATTTTTTATATCAGTCGATATCGATTATTATCACGATAAATGTCAAATATTTATTTCTTTCAAATTTAAAGACAGATTTTTGCTCCTAAGTGAAAGTTGTAGAAACCAGACTGTTAATTGTGGTTTTAAACTACTTTTAATTGTCAGAATATGACAAACACTTCACGTTTTTCCTTACACTTTTCCAGTCATTTTTCGTTAACAAAATACATTTCTTAATAGAAAAAATGGATGTCTTAGTTTCTGCATGTTCTAATAGATGATATTGTTTCTAGTCATGAAACATGTCTGTGTTGCCTGACTTTGACATATATCTTCAGCACAGTTTGCAGTGAGTGCAGTATTAGTGAAGTTCCAAACGTAATTTAGGGAGGAGCGAGCCCATCTAATCTTCCAATCAACAGCCAACAGCCAGAGTATATAAACAGCTGCTCAGTCTCCGATGTTCCAGCATCCCACCTCCTCCCCAAACTCCACCTTTATCTGAGGTACCTTGCCCTACATAATCATTTAGTCACTATGGGGGAATATCAGAGCTGGAGTTGAAACTGCTTCATCGAGCCCCTCATCAGTAGACAGCAAGCCAAAGAACCCCCTAGTGTCACAGGATTGCAAATGCAATTCAAATTTTTGTTCATTTCTTAATTTTTTGCATTTAGTAATTTATTTGTAATAAACACTTTAAGTGGCCAATAAAAAGTATTATATGTTGAATTATGTTGTTAAAATATACACAAGGTCATACTGTGAGCGCTGTGGTGTGTGTGTACTGTGTATATAGAATAGTAGAGCGGTAATAGGCAGGAGAGGAGTGGAGGGCGCCTTTCTAACGAGTTTCTGTTCATGAGCGCCGCTCACTCAACAGAACGCCCTTTGGGACATGCTGGGTCGAATATAGGCCCATCTGAAATAAGTAGGGCCGCCCCAACTAAAGTGTTTTTTCTAGTGTAGCCGTTGTTCACGCTGCCCTGGCGCCTCCATGTCATTGTCTGCTATATTTGCTTATTATTTATTAAATCCAGGTAATTGGTTGATAAAACATTGATTAAAATATAAGATACAATTTATATAAAACGAAATTCACTTTAAAGAAAGGCTTTCAACACAACAACTTAATGAAGCAGTCAAAATTATTTCTAACCCCCATGACATATTCTGACATATTGCGCATCTTTGTCCTGTTCACTTTTCTTAATCAACGTAAATTAAATTAAAAAAATTACATTTTAATATTTAAACATATGAAACGAAATATGTGTTTAATGGCTACAACAAATATAGTAGGCTACAGTACAGAGAAATGTAATGTCGGAGCGCACATGGTTTTACCGGTGAGCGATTCATGAGTGGAGCTCCTCTTCCCTCACATGTTCTGGTTAGTTAGGCAGGTTTTATGCATTCATTTTTAATTTTTCTATTTCCTGTCGCTGTGCAGGCTCTTTTACTGTAGGTTATATGGCAGTGTAAACAGCTAAATAACCCTTTTATTTAAAGGTTTAATGTAGGCCATAGTAGTCCATAGCATTACGATTGCAAGAATGTTGGACTTGCACTGTATAAATCCGGCCAGACTGATTTGCTGAAATCAAAATGCGAACAGTGAAGGAGATTTGCCGTTAGCGTGAGCCACTTGCTGTGAAGCGGGAGCAACCAGCCAGCACCGGCATAGGATTCTGCTGGGTCTTAAAGCCTTCCGCGAACGGCTATGTTCGCAAATCAAACAGTGATTTTTCTCAAAGGAATGATTATTTCTCAGTTTAGATCGTATGCCTGAATATACGGGACAAACTTCGTTTCGTATGGCTTTCATATGGAATGCGTCACTAGCCGCGTTTCCATTACAGATTTGCGCAAAACTTTTGCGATTATTTTCTAAAAGTCGACAAAAAAATATTGCGAAATGACAGCGTTTCCACTAACTGATGTTATACGACTAAAACATTATTTTTCCTCTCGTGATAGCATGATTTTTGGAATGATTTATGTATGTTGTTAGGTTTATGTATATCCCAGCCACCGCACGCCATTATTTTTAATGGAAAGAGACGTGCGTGTTATAGCACTGATGGCAAGGAAAGCACCTTATACTTGAGCGGCACATATGAGGTGTTATGATAAATTGTGGCATTTTATATTCTATTGTTTTTTTATGAGTTTAATAAAGAACTCGTCTTCTGTCCAAACATACCATCATCTGTAAAGAATGATCGACTTTTACATAAGTCAGGTTATTGTGACGCAGTGCCACATACAGAGACGAACGAAAAGTTTGAATTTGCATGGTGGTAACTCAACGTTTTTTTTACCACTTCGTTATTTTGGCTCGGAATTTCGTTTTTTGGAAATATAAACTGAATTTAGAAATGCTTTTGAAATGAAAAACTTTGCGTTTAATAAACAAAATATATTTTTGAAATGAAGACCGCGTTTGGAGTGGAGTGCAAAATAATCTGTTCCCTGAGTCCACGGCCTTTGCTGTTATCGTGAGTAATAAAAGGGAGTAATAAGTTAGTGAGTAATAAAGGGTGGATAAAAGCGTCTGCTAAATGACTAAATGTAAATGTAAATGTAAATAAAAGTAGACAGTTTTTAGTTTATAATTATGTCTTGCACTTATCTGTATGGCTAAAAATGACGGAGTATTTTAAGTTTCCGCTGGAATAGCCTAAGGAAAAAATTCATCAAAAGGCGACAACGACTTCGTCGGAAAGAGGGTTAAAGAAAACGTAGCCTATTTAGTTTCATATAGTTAGGCTATGTCTAAATATTATAATCTTTTAATTTCATATGTTGATTATGAAAAGTGAGCAGCATGAGTAAAGCACATAATCAGATGCGCATATGTCTGGAGACATGGATTTTGAGCACAATTGAATTGTTTTCTACAAAGTCTTTCTTTAAAATTAATTTCGTTTTGTATAAATTGTATTTTAATTTTTATCAATGTTTAATCAACTATTTGGCTGTAGGCTATATTTAATAAATAAGAAGCAAACCAAGATCGTCGGGAATGGATAGACCTAGTCTTTGAGCAAGGCTGAAACTATAGCGTCTTTCTGTTTTAATACATTTCTTGAATATATGTCATAATTACAGTAGGCCTATAGATAGTTATGATATTTGTGGCTGCACCGGGGTCCGTCATTATAAAGTTACGCCACTTTCCTTATTAGGAGAAAATATATGTCGTTTTAACAACATAAGATCTCGTACATACTTGAGTGGAAAAAAAATTATATGTAGGCCCTATGTGAGAGCAATGCGTGACCGTACCAGGTGACCTGTAAATGCGGAAAAACTGTTTCCATTGCAGTTTTGCGAAAATTTGGTTTTTCGAATTGCCTGAAAAACCACCTCATGCGAGCGTAAAAACTTTTTTGCGATATATGGGAGTTTTTGCGAAATTGACGCGTTTCCATTGGGCGTATTTTCAATTCGCAATTTCAATTTGCGCAATTTGAAGGGTAATGGAAACGCGGCTATTGATGCCTTGAATACGGGACTATTCCGGTTGGCAGACGGAATCTAGTCATAAAAATGGAATTTACTGCATAACGCATAACATGAATTAATTTACTTCACACACGCACACAAACAAACTCAAAGGTCTTCAGGGCAACCCGTCAAATTAAAAGTTCAGTTTAACAAAGTAATTGTGACTGAATTATATAAATGTTGTACAGTAGGGATGGGCGATATGGCCTAAAATCCATATTGCGATATACATTGCAGCCTCTTGCGATAACGATATATATTGCGATTATAAATATTATAATAGAACCATTTCAGAAAGGGTTAGACCCTAAGGAAAGCCACACTGCTAAATGTATTTTTTTTTTTTTAAAGAAAGAAACGTATGTAGTTTTGAGAACATTTATTGTGCAAAACTGTAATTATAACATATTGTTGCAGATAAATAAAATTCAAGTACACTAGCTGCAGAGACTTAAACAAAACAAAAAGCAGAACGTTTTAAAAGCGTCCTGTACGCGCTTATCCATATAACGCAGTGAATATCAACCAGGCTAAAACTTTACAAAAATTATACAAAAGTATCACGCAATGCTACAAGGAGATGCGTGCCAGATCTGTACCAATTTCGGTACCACAATTTTTATTTATTTAAGTATTTAAAAATTTTTTATGCAATTCAATAAGTTTATTATTTATGATGATAATCGTTATAAGTAAATAATAATAGTATTTTCTATGTTCAGGAAAAAAAGGACTACTGTCAAATAAAAATAAAGAAAATAAGAACAAATAATTTAAATACAAGCAGCAGCACAAATAAATACTTTTGAGCAAAGATACTAATAAAATAAACTATGCTTTTCAGGTTTTTCAGGTAGCCTACGTCTAACATTAGTTTTCAGGTACAGTAGGCCTACAGAAAATGATCAAATGTAAAATAACATTGCATATTTGACTGTATAAATTAAAGATTAATCCTATTAAACTTACAAAAGCATTTAAATCAAGAGCAGTGAGTAGACAGCAGTAAAGGCTACTGCCCCTTTGAGACCTAATGCTACTGTCCCTTTAAGACCTAATGCTCCTGCCCCTTTAATACCTAATGCTCCTGCCCCTTTAATACCTAATGCTACTGCCCCTTTAAGACCTAATGCTACTGCCCCTTTTAATACCTAATGCTCCTGCCCCTTTAAGACCTAATGCTCCTGCCCCTTTAATACCTAATGCTACTGCCCCTTTAATACCTAATGCTCCTGCCCCTTTAATACCTAATGCTACTGCCCCTTTAAGACCTAATGCTACTGCCCCTTTTAATACCTAATGCTCCTGCCCCTTTAAGACCTAATGCTCCTGCCCCTTTAATACCTAATGCTACTGCCCCTTTTAAGACCTAATGCTCCTGCCCCTTTAA
Source organism: Gobio gobio (assembly GCF_949357685.1). NCBI lineage: Eukaryota > Metazoa > Chordata > Actinopteri > Cypriniformes > Gobionidae > Gobio > Gobio gobio. The sequence continues at coordinate 594,426 of NC_137107.1, forward strand.
GACCTAATGCTCCTGCCCCTTTAATACCTAATGCTCCTGCCCCTTTAATACCTAATGCTCCTGCCCCTTTAAGACCTAATGCTACTGCCCCTTTAATACCTAATGCTCCTGCCCCTTTAATACCTAATGCTCCTGCCCCTTTAATACCTAATGCTCCTGCCCCTTTAATACCTAATGCTACTGCCCCTTTAATACCTAATGCTACTGCCCCTTTAATACCTAATGCTCCTGCCCCTTTAATACCTAATGCTACTGCCCCTTTAAGACCTAATGCTCCTGCCCCTTTAAGACCTAATGCTCCTGCCCCTTTAATACCTAATGCTCCTGCCCCTTTAATACCTAATGCTACTGCCCCTTTAAGACCTAATGCTCCTGCCCCTTTAATACCTAATGCTCCTGCCCCTTTAATACCTAATGCTCCTGCCCCTTTAATACCTAATGCTACTGCCCCTTTAAGACCTAATGCTCCTGCCCCTTTAATACCTAATGCTCCTGCCCCTTTAATACCTAATGCTACTGCCCCTTTAATACCTAATGCTCCTGCCCCTTTAATACCTAATGCTACTGCCCCTTTAAGACCTAATGCTCCTGCCCCTTTAATACCTAATGCTCCTGCCCCTTTTAAGACCTAATGCTCCTGCCCCTTTAAGACCTAATGCTCCTGCCCCTTTAAGACCTAATGCTACTGCCCCTTTAAGACCTAACGCATGGAGATGCGTCGTCTTTCTCGACTGTATAAAGTTCACTTAAGGCATATTCAGACTATGTCTGCTAGAATACTCACCAAGATGGACATGTTGACATACTTTTTGTGTGAGTTTGTCCGTTCAAGAGCGAGATTTGAAAGAGAACTCAATATTTGCGCGCTCTCGGATGAGTGCACAGAGACACATTTTCTCCCAGCGCGCACGACTTCTCATTGGCGTCTTCTGGCTCTACACCCGGGTGATGACGGAGAAAACGACTGGTCATATTCCAACATACGGCAGCACTCGCATGCATTGAACAAAGTTTACAAAGAGAGAATTATTTGAAAAATTTGAAAGAAAAAAAAAAATGGTCCCGGTTGGGAAACACTGCAGAGAGTACAAAGACAGTGAGCGTGTGTGTGTGTGTGTGTGTGTGTGTGTGTGTGTGTGTGTGTGTGTGTGTGTGTGTGTGTGTGTGTGTGTGTGTGTGTGTGTGTGTGTGTGTGTGTGTGTGTGCGCGCTCATCTGTGCGTCGGACGGCCGAACCAAGTCCAAACAATGGATGTTGCACCGGTCTTTTTTACCAGCTCCTCCGTTTCGCTTTCAGCGATGTTTACTCAAGATGACCAATACGATGATGAATTGCTGCAGTTGCAGCTCGTGGCTCTAAATTTTGCGGGTAGATTCTGTCATGAATGTGCATTATCGCGATAGTGCAATAGACTTAAAATCTCTATTGTAGGCCAATTTTGTATCGTTTATATTGCATATCGTTTATATTGCCCATTACTATTGTACAGTAGAATTTAGCTACGACTCAATGTAATAATAATATATGAATTTAATTTATACAGTGAAGGATATGCAGTGTTATTTAACATTTGTTTACTTTATTTCTGTACCTGGAAACTGTTAAACCTACCTAAAAAGCACTGTTTATTTCATATGTATCTTTGTTCTGTTGTATTTATGTTGGCCTGCTGAATGTTAAATGGATCACTAGAAATGATTTTTTATAATGCAGCAATAAAGTAGCTAGTAGGCTAGAAGTTAATGTATGTTTTTCTTTTTAACTCTGCTGATTTAAAACACTTTATTTTAATGACAAAATTTTGAATAAGAGGGCAAAGACAAATATCAGTATCGGCCAATAATTGTCTGTTAAAATCGGTATCTGCCCCAAAAAATCTTATCGGTGCATCCTTACTAAGATTAATAAATGCTGTAGAAGTGCAGTTCATTATCAGTTCATGTTAACTAATGAAACCTTATTGTAAAGTGTTACCGATACTTTATAGTCGCACACATGGGCGTCAGAATAAATAAATGTGAGTGGGTCCTCTCCCAGAAAATTTTTACTGGAGTAGATGCCATTTACATTAAGTATAGACTACCTTCCCAAGTGTATTCGTCACACTCAGGCTGTTCTTAACCCTGCCTGTTACCAACTGCGAGATCCTTCTCTCAACTTAAAAGAGTGAAGAATAAACTCAGGACAACCATGAGACAGAAGCGGCCGTCTACACTCTCCCTGCTGGCTGTTGAATCTGAAACTAGTCAAGGGAACGGACTTTGGGGATTTAATTTTGCTTGCTCAAAGTCTAGAAAAAAGATGCTCTGCTAAAGGTAAGGCATTTATAATTATTTGTGGGCAAATATGTGACTGTTGTTGAATTTGAAGGTTTTTAGAGATGCTTGTGAAGTTTGGCATGTGTTTGCTGCTGTGCATCTCTGTGGTGCTGAATTCAGCTGTTGATATGGTTGCTTGCAGAAATATTCACAAGTCCCTGAGGTCCAAGTCAAGTCTCAAGTCTTTCAGGTCCAAGTCAAGTTTCAAGTCTCTGAGGTCCAAGTCAAGTTTCAAGTCTGTGAGGTCGAGTCAAGTCAAGTCTCAAGTTTTTCAGGTCCAAGTCCAAGTCAAGTTTCAAGTCTGTGAGGTACAAGTCAAGTCGAGTCAAGTCAAGTCTAAAGTTTTTCAGGTCCAAGTCAAGTTTCAAGTCTGTGAGGTCCAAGTCAAGTCAAATCAAGTCTCAAGTCAAGTCTTTATTCTATTTTTAGCAATATTTTTTTTCCAGCTAGTTGTTATAATTAACAGTGTATTGATGTCACAGGGTGTTTTGGTGTTGGTTCATGTTCATGTTTTTAGTTTGTCATGTTCACTGTCTTGCTTCCTGGTTTGTCATGTGACTCCCATGCCCTCATGTGATCTTGTGTCATGTCATTAGGCTTGTTCGACTTCACCCAGCGATGCGCAGACCGTTCGGCGGCTGACTTGAAGCAGTGCATGCCGGTTAGAAATTTTGTCCGACTTGAGGCAGCGCCGACGCCACGTGACAGTGACATATGTCAACAAAGTGCCGCGAGAGCGATTCGAGAGCAGCCGGCGAATACAGCCGGTGCAGTTTCTCCAGAGCAGCTGCTCGAGGCTGCAGGGGCTCTGATGACGACACAGCCGTTCCACGATTGGCCAGATTCACCGCATGACAGCGATCACGTGTGTTTCGTGTTTATTCTAAAACCTTCAGCTCCACTAATGCGCACAAATCTGTTTTTTATAACAGTAAAACCTCCTTTCATGTAGTCGCGATGTTATATTGTCATGTTTATCAAAATAGAACTGATTAAAAACATAGACCCCACTTCATTGATAGTGTAGGCTTATATGTTGAACTTTATTCTTGTACAAACACAGGCTGTGCATAAAGTATTACATGACAATAATGTCTCTGAAACATCTGTGTATTGCCAAATATTGCATGTATTTCACTTCAGCTGATAAAGTGTGCAAACACAGCGCGAGCGTCACCGCGGGAAGCAGAAAGTGTCCGACTTCACGTCTGTGTTTGCAGCTCCTCCCCGCCTGCACGTGGCTACTCTCGCCGATCAGTTGCATCCAGCCGCAGCCGATGTCGAACACACCTACTGGTTCATTGTCTGATCATCGTTCACAGGTGTCCCTTGTCTTGTCATCAGTTCATGTGTATCTAAGCCCTCATGTTTGCCATGTGTCCTTGTCTTCCGTCCGGACCCCACCCTTCTTATTAACTGATTATTGTTTAATTGGCCCCACCTGTTTCCCTCCTGATTTGTGCCCTTTATAGTCTCCTCGTGTTTGCAGTCTTGTGTCAGATCGTTGGTCGTTTGTCTCCTGGGGCCTATACCATGAAGCCGGTTTAGCTGGCTAGCCAGATATGTTTAAGCTTAGTTTGTGCTAATCCTGGGTTTTAGGTACCATTAAAGTGATTTGGCTTTTAGCAGTGTTCATTTCCAGTAACGCTAATGCTCCATGGGAGGTTATGTTCTGGATAAGAGATCAAACTGAAATTGGACCAATCAGCTGTGAGCAAAGTGACACACCTCTGATGCAATAAAGTCCCTGTTTCTACTCCAAATTAAAGGTCACTACATAGCAAATGTTTTTTAAAGACTAAAGCGTCTGGCTTTTAACAATGCTTATTTAATATAATAATAATTTTATAATTTTGTATAATATAATATGTAATTATTATACCCGTATTCAATTACACATGTATCATTTTAGTTAATCAATCATTAATAGGCACTTAGTTGAAACTAATATAAATAGCCTATACAAAGGTCATACAAATAATAAAGCTATAAAAATTACTACATTACTCAATTCTCTATATATCAACTAAACTAACTTCATAACTTACTTGCATTGACGTAGTGAATATTTTCTTTAAGTTGTCCTCTTTTATAGACAGATCTTTTCTTCTTGCTGTGTAAATTTGTTTAAATTCTTAATATTTTCAATCATGTAATATTCTGCAGAAGAGAGAAATGAATCTCGCTGCTTCTCTCGCGAGAAGTGAATCTTAGTGTCACTGATCCACAGCGTGTGATTGGCTGTTCACTGCTGATGTCACAGCTAAACTCCTAAACTCAGGATCAAAGCCTGAGTTAACAGAGAAAGCTGATGATCAGCATCATGGGACCAACAAAGCCTGAATAGATTGGTTTGGTTTTGTCAATTTGAAACTAATCCTGTAACCCTGAGTTTGTTAAACTACCATCATGGTACAGGCTCCTGGTTTCCCCGTTGTGCTTCATGTTCTGTTCCAGTTGGTTTGGTATTTCAAGTTTGATTTTCCCCCTCGTGTGTTTTTGTTTTGTGTTTGTGTTTATTATTTTGTCAATAAATCCACCTTTCTCTGCAATTGAGTCCTCGCTCCCAGTTTTCCTTTGCGCAACGTAATGCTGCTGTGTAACACCGCAGCTTCCCTTCGGATTAATTGATTGCTTTTCAAATTACAAAACTTTATTTAAAGCTACACTGTGATATTTTCCCCCATCTAGTGGTGGACTTGTATATGACCATCCAGTGAATTTTAGTTTCTGTTCTGTTCAATTCCGATTTCGTTTTAACTCCTACGGTGGCCGATTTAGTCCAAGATTAATATGGCTTCCAGTTCGACCTCGTCCACATTCGACACGGTGCCTGTGGGATATTCTGTGCGCAGTGGGATGGTTGGAACTCAACTGGCCTAATTATTCGGCTAGAAAGAACTGCAGCTAATCCAGAGTGAACTTTGATGATAGTAATGTTTATTCAGTCATCCAATTGCAAGGCATAAACAGGTTTGCATGGATATGTACATAAATGTGGTTTCTGTGAGAGAACAAATTAGGATGGTAAATATACATGATAATGACATGACAGAATATACAAAGGTTAAGAACTGTATAACTATACTTATAAGTTACATTTGTATAATGTAACCGTAAACCAGAGCTTATTGTACCATATATAGGCGCTAAATGCAGCTGCATTAAAAGGAGCGGAGCTGCGTGCGCAGGTTTAGCTCTGTATAACAAATATGCCGATCAGACCTGATACATATTTCCATCAACATACATTACAAGCAAATATTTTCTATAAACGAATAAACATTGTTAATAACTGAATGACTATTCAAATAGGTGAGCATTACGCTAATGTATGTTGACACAAAAATACTTCTGAGGTGACATCAACTGAATTACGCGATGACACACTCTGAAACACATCCACAATGACAATAACTATTATTACTTACGGAGTTATTAACGCACAGAAATACCACACAAGGAAAAACAGACTTTTGAGGAATAAACAAGCCAGGAAAACTCTGTATAACTCTGTTACTGGAGCTGCTGAGATGAAAACTCTCTGCGCATGCACCAGACAAGTCTGAACAAGTTGACGCGCACAGTGTTAAAACCGGTTAAAACGCGAAAGGCGAAGCTTGAATTTACGGGTATGTCCCTCTTTGGCTAATGTACTTTCAAGATGGAGGGGCAACATGGCGACCACCGTTAGATCCCATTACCTTATGTATTTTCAATGGCATATTATAAACTTACGAGAATACTTTATTACTTGAAAGAAGTAAATATACATTAATGAGCACATATATTTTTGAAAGAACTAAGTGTTTTTAGCTAAGAATAGACTAAAAAAGTTACACAGTGTAGCTTTAAGGTACGGCTTGACTATATTGTTACTATTTCTTGCTCATTTATTTAACAGCAGTTTTCTAATGGGTTATGAATTTGCATGCCTTCAGATGCGTCACCCTAGGGTCCACTTCAAATGTGGTCACTCTAGGGCACTACATTGTGTTAATCTGGGCCTGTTAATGTGCCACTTTACAGAAGATCTCAGACATCAGCATAATGAATGAGGGGAAAACAGGGAACTTTAGGAGACAAAGAGGCTTTTCAGCAGCTCAGATAAACATGATGGTCCTGTTGTTTCTCTCAGACTTTGGACAGGAGTTCAACAAACCTTGTTTTAATGCAATTAATATCTAACTTGTATATACTCCAAAATACTCCATATTTCTGACAGAAATTTTATGGCACTCCAGTATATTCCATGCAATTATGTTTATAGAAAAAAACGAGATCCATTTCTAGTTTCAACATTATTTGTTGTTCAGACATTCCTCTGTAAAAGACAAAAGTATCAGCTGTGTGTAAAGTGACCCACGTTTGGTTTTTGACCACTGAAAATGTGAACAAAGATGGCTAAAGTCGACAGATTTTACTAATAGTCCTACCAATCTCTGTTTAAAAGTAAAATAAAGCTGCCATCTTTTTTAAAGTCGTTTTTACCCTCCTGTAATTTGACTCCGAATCTCAGGTGAAAATTGTCATATTGACCCCCTCTAAAGAATTGTGGATTACTCAGTAAATATACATCCATGACATTTAATATTTTGGCTTTCATTAATATTTATGTTTGTTTTTCTTGAGAAAAAAATATTATTTTAGCCAGGTCTGGTCAACTCTGATAATTCAGAATAAATTCAGTAACTTGTCTTTGATTTGTCCAGATCTGGTCCTGTGGGCGTCAGTATCTCAGTGATCACAGTTCACACCTGCAGTGAAGCCCCTCCCACCAGTGAAGCCCCTCCCACAACAATTCACCAATAAATACTGGGAATATTCACATCATCCTACAAGAGAAGGACAAACTCCAGGTGTAGCAGCTGAAATCTGTGTGACTGTTAAAGATGGAGTTTATTAAAGAGGAGATTGAAGACATGAGTTATCCAGAACCATCCAGAATAAAACATGAAGAGACTGAGGAACAAATAGGTTCGTGTCCATTCTTGATTCTTCATTATTGACTGCTTTAGTTGCTGTGAAATAATAAGCAGTATATGGATGATAAATGATAGAGAAATGCATCTAAATGATCATATTCAATCAGTTTTAATCGTAGTGAATGACAGAACTGACCTTTGCACATTAAAGATACTTTAACACTTTACAATAAGGTCTCATTTGTTAACATTAGTTAATGTATTAACTAACAATCAACAATACATTTGTTACAATATTTATTAATCTTTGTTAATGTTAGTTAATAAAAATCCAGCTGTTCATTGTTGGTTCACGTTACTTAACAAATGTTAACAAATACAACTTTTGTAAATGTTGAAATTAACATGAACTAATATTAATAAATTCTGTAGAAGTGCAGTTCATTATTAGTTCATGTTAACTAATGAAACCTTATTGTGTTACCGATACTTTATACCAGTGGCGTGCACAGACCTCTTCAGGGGCAGGGGCAGAAGGACCAAAAAGGGCACTAAAAAATAACAAGAATCGAATGTATTTTTTACATAATTTAAATTCATTTATTTATGAAATAAATCACCTGTATTTAAAGCAGTACGCATCTGTCTGTTGTGTTTTTAAATATTTTAACAAAAAAAAAAGGGGGGGGGGTAAATTTTGTTCCCCACTGGCTTTCAATATATGGTTAAAACCATTCTTAAAATTATTCCATATTTCCTTGGCATTCTATGAAAAGACATTGATACAAATACAATGCATAACACATCTAACAAAAACAGGGAAATTATGATAATATTACTATATATATATATATATATATATTATATATTATTTACTTTGCTAAACTAAACAGTGAGAATCAAGCAGGTAATTATGAGGAATTCATGTTCAGTTTTGTTGATGTTGTAAGCCCGTATTATAAGTATGAAAGTATTAGCTATCATGAAATAGGTAACATTTTACAATACAATTTCATTAGTTAACTACATTTGTTAACATGAACTAATAATAAACTGCCCTTCTACAGCATTTATTAATCTTATATTAATTTAGTTTATATTAATTTCAACATTTACTAATACATTATTAAAATCAAAAGTTGTATGCTATATTAGTTAATGCACTGTGTCAAGTAACATGAACAAACAATGAAAAGCTGTATTTTTATTATCTAACATTAACATTAAGATTAAAATATTAATATGCAATAACAAATGTATTGCTCATGGTTAGTTAATATTGGTTAATACATTAACTTTACAAATGAGACCTTCATGCAAGTGTTACCATGATATCAAATATATAAATTTAGAGTTTGACATGAACTTTTTCATTTAATTTCATTAGATTTATTTCCCCGAGCTAATAACACGAGCACGTGCCATGGTCTTGGATAAAAACAAATTGAATTGCATTGTCAGACTCAGAATGCTGCTGCTGAACTCAAGACTCGAGTTATGCTTTTATTATAATTAAGCATAACTTGCACGCTCCCGCAAACTTTACAGTAGCGTGGTGGTAGGATAAATATACATTTTCTGTATGTATTAGCTTACCTGCTGATCGGATAGTTTGAAAACTCGCGCGGCTAATTGCTGTGCTGTGCGCAGGCTGCGCGCATAGAGCTGAAAAGGTAACTCCGCCTACCGATCCACCTCCGCCAAAAAAATGTAATAAAAAAATACTTTTTGTAATATTGTTAGTGGTAAAATGGTATAGAAGCGCATTGTTATTTATTAAAATATTTATTATAATAGTAATAAATATTATTTACTATTACCAGGGAGGGGCACATTACATTTTGAGACAAAAGGGGCAGGGGCTTGAGCCCCCCCGCCCCCCCCCCCCTTGTGCACGCCACTGCTTTATACTCACACAGACTGTGTCTTGTTTTCTGCTCAGTGTTTTTAATTTTCACATTTAATCTCATTGAACTGATTCTGACTACTTTATATGTTTATTTTAGACCAGACGGAGGTGACGGAGCAGAAACACAAACTAAATGACATTAAGAAACTCTGTGACTTCAAAACTCAAGAAACAGAAGCCAAAAAGCGGCACACCTGCTCTCAGTGTGGAAAGAGTTTTTCTCATTCATCAGGTCTCAGTAGACATTTGCACATTCACTCTGGAGAAAAACCATTCAAGTGTGATCAGTGTGGAAAAGGATTTTTTTTATCATCAGATCTAAAAAAACACCTGACAGTTCATTCAGATGAGAGACCTCATGTGTGTTCTCTCTGTGGAAAGAGTTTTTCATGGCTGGACAGTTTTAAACTGCACCAGAAAACACATGATGAAGTGAGAGATCATGTGTGTTGTGACTGTGGGAAGAGCTTTACTACATCTAATCAGCTGAAAGAGCACCAAAGAATTCACACTGGAGAGAAGCCGTATACATGCACTCAGTGTGGAAAGAGTTTTTCCCAAGCATCAAGTCTCAGTCTTCATCTGCTCCGTCACTCTGGGAAAAAAACATTTAACTGTGATCAGTGTGAGAAAGATTTTATTTCATCATCAGAACTAAAAAAACACCTGATGGTTCATTCAGGTGAGAGACCTCATGTGTGTTCTCTCTGTGGAAAGAGTTTTTCACGACTGAACTGTTTTAAACTGCACCAGAAAACACACACAGGAGTGAGAGATCATGTGTGTTCTCTCTGTGGAAAGAGTTTTTCATGGCTGAGCAGTTTTAAACTGCACCAGAAAACACATGATGAAGTGAGAGATCATGTGTGTTGTGACTGTGGGAAGAGCTTTACTACATCTAGTCAGCTGAAACGGCACCAAAGAATTCACACTGGAGAGAAACCTTACAAGTGTTCATATTGTGACAAGAATTTCACTCATTCTGGAACCCTGAAAGCACATGAGCGAGTTCACACTGGAGAGAAACCTTTCAAGTGCTCATACTGTGACACGAATTTCACTCATTCTGGAGCCCTGAAAACACATGAGCGAGTTCATACTGGAGAGAAACCTTTCAAGTGCTCATATTGTGACAAGAATTTCACCCATTCTGGAGCCCTGAAAGCACATGAGCGAGTTCACACAGGAGAGAAGCCGTACCACTGCACTCAGTGTGAGAAGAGTTTCAGAGGTCTAAAAGGTTTAAAAAAGCATCTGCTCATTCATTCTAGAGAAAAAGCCATTTAACTGTGATCAGTGTGGTCAGGGGCGTAGCCATCTTTTCAGAAGTGAGGGGGACAGAAATGTCAGGTGTAATACCAGTTTTTTTTCTGACCTTTGTCTAATTGACAGATTTAATTGATCTCATCTCTTTCTTTTAATTCAGTAAGATATCAAATACACTGCTGAACAATAACCACTAATATCTATAATGTTTTCCCTGTATGTTATGCCAATTTTATGATTGGTTTATGTACTACAAACACTTGTGCATTAAGTCCCCATGGATTTTATGCTTTGTAAAAAAAAATATCACTGAATAAGGCAGAAAATATACATTACCTATCAAAAGTTTGGAAACATTACAAATGTTAAATGTTTTTGAAAGAAGTCTTCTGCTCACCAAGGCTGCATTTATTTAATAAAAAATACAGTAAAAAAGTAATACAGTGAAATATTATCCAAATGTAAAGCAGCTGTGTGAATATATGATGTTTTATGAACAAAGTTCGGGAGGAGCACGTTCAGATAATTGACACAGGTGGAGAGCACTCAGCTAATCAACAATAGAGGTATATATACACGCAGCAGTCTTACCTCCATTCATTGACAGTTTTCCAGCACGGATGGCATTTCCGGCAGTTCACCCCGCCCGCCCACGCTGTCTGCACGGCTCGAAGCAACTCTACAATACTAAAATCTTTTCCTTACAAATTTATAAGCTATCTAAAAACCCCTTTCGGCCGCTTCCATCAGCATTCACGAGCCAACCGCGAGAGCAGTGCTCGGACAGTGTAAAGGAGTGCACACAGCACAGACTTGCAATAGGGAGACCTACAACAGTTCCTGTCTTAAGATAATGTTTTACAACTCTTTTACTTTTCTTTTCTTGCGATCTTTCCGCCTCTGTGTACTACAGTACAGGCAGATACTTTTCACACAGGAGAAATGTGTTCATCATGTACGCGCATGCGGTCGCCGTGGTGATGAACGATCAATTTACTTGCTGCTGGTAAAGCGAGCGAACGTATTGTGAGGCTAAATCACTAAAATGCTGTCAATGCAACAGTGCATATTATGCCAAACAATCAGCTACCAGTTGGAATCAGCTGATAATCACCGCCTTGATTCAATACTTCTCAACTTGACGCTCACATAAGCTCACAGGGCTCAACACAGTGCGACCATACTAGCATTTGTGACTATAAATAGACGTGTGCGAACTGAACAATGTATTTGGGAGCACACGCTTTCTGTAACATCAATACCTTATAGTAGGGCAGGCTATTGTATAACAAGCGTATCAATGATTGTTATACCATCTTATATATATATATATATATATTATGAAACAGAAAAAATTCAAAGGCTATGATTTCATTGAATTAATGTGAGCGATTACGTTTCTGAATGTGGCATCGTTGTGCATTCTACTGGCTTGAACAATGCTTCAGTTCAGAGCATTTCACAATCAATGAATAGCATACATTTATGCAAAGCGAATTCGTATCAACAATGACAACATATTATGATATAAATCACAGTAAAGAAAACGGTGTATACAGTTTATACGGTGTATGCGCCACGCCTCCGGAATAGCCTCCCTCTGCATATCAGATCTTGTGAATCCTTAGGATGTTTTAAATCTGTGTCGAAAACACATCTCTTCTCTCTTGCTTACAACTGCCCATAAGGACTGGGAGTTTGAGATGTGTGTTTGTGTTTTGTGTGTTTATATCGGGGTGTTTTGTCAATGTTTTATTAGTACTGTTGAGAGAGTAAAGCACTTTGGTCAACTTATGTTGTTTTTTAACGTGCTATAGAAATAAAGGTTGTTGTTGTTGTTTTATCTCTTTCATATGAATTTGAATGAGCATCCTGCAATAATAAGACATAAGCATTTCAAAATAAGAGTCCATTCGGTTACACAATGTGTTTCTCCATTTGTCCGTCTAACTTTTTCTCCCACAGGAGCCTTGTTTCTCTAGCTAATTTTCTCCTACTACAGCAGTGCTGTTCCCTCTGCTCTCACAGGAGCTCAGTTTCTCTGGGTAATTTTCTCCACTACTACAGTCAAGTCAAGTCAACTTTATTTATATAGCGCTTTTAACAATGTAGATTGTTTCAAAGCAGCTTTACAGTGTTAAACAGGAAAATAATGCAGCATAATTTTATTCAGCTGTATAGCCATTCTGGAAAAATTTCAAGTATCATACAGTGACAGTGTGGGCTTTAGATCAATAATTTGATCAGTAACTTAGTTTAAATGGTTAATTTAGTTTATTATTTAGATGTATTTCGATGTTTAGTTGAAAAATTTAGTGTCCCCAACTGAGCACGCCAAGCCAGAGGCAACAGTGGCAAGGAAACCAAAACCCCATTAGGTGACCTAATGGAGAAAAATAAACCTTGGGAGAAACCAGGCTCAGTCGGGGTGCCAGTTCTCCTCTGGCCAATTAACAAACAGCGTATTATTATTATTATTCTGGCAGCTTTACAGCTCGGAGGCCATAATAGATCAGAATACTCGAGGGACCGGGGGCAACACGCCGGAGACGGGTCCACCGAGGACGATGTTGACCAAACAATTATCAAAGTGCAACATTCGAATGATCGGAGGCAACACGCCAGAGACGGGTTTATTGAGATGCCGTGTCGATGAGGCAGTTGCAGGGGGAGTCTAATCACGGTCTCCCAGACACTTCGGGGTCATGTGTTGGTCTTCTCTGGGCGCAGGTCCACCATCTGAACTGGATACGGCCCGGATCCGGCTGACTGCAGTAAACCTCGGGATAAAACAGAGAGACTATCATTAGCGTAGATGCCATTCTTCTGATGATGTCACGAGTACATCAGGTGTTATGGGAAGTGTTCCCGGTTCCGGCTGACCTAGTTAATGCAGCCTAACAATCATTTCATTGAAAAAGTGTTTTATGTGTATGCCACAGTAAAGAGATGTGTTTTTAGTCTAGATTTAAACTGACAGAGTGTGTCTGCTTCCCGAACAATGTTAGGAAGACTGTTCCAGAGTTTAGGAGCTAAATAGGAAAACGATCGACCGCCTGCAGTTGATTTGGATATTCTCGGTATGATCAACTGGCCAGAATTTTGAGACCGCAGTAGACGTGATGGAGTATAATATGTTAAGAGCTCGCTCAAGTATTGGGGAGCTAAACCATTTAGTGCTTTGTAAGTAATAAGTAAGATTTTAAAATGTATGCGATGTTTAATAGGCAGCCAGTGCAGTGTTGACAGAACTGGGCTAATATGGTCATACTTCCTGGTTCTAGTAAGAACTGGAGCTGCTGCGTTTTGGACCAGCTGGAGTTTATTTATTAAGCGAGCAGGGCAACCACCCAGTAGAGCATTACAATAATCTAACCTTGAGGTCATGAACGCATGAACTAACTGTTCAGCATTTTGCATTGAGAGCATGTGCCGTAATTTAGATATATTTTTAAGATGGTAGAAAGCAGTTTTACAGATGCTAGAAACGTGGCTTTCAAACGAAAGATTGGTATCAAAGAGCACACCCAGGTTCCTCACTGACGACGAGGACTTGACAGAACAGCCATCAAGTGTTAGACAGTATTCTAGGTTACTACTTGTGGAGCTTTTTTGTCCAATAATTAAAAATTCAGTTTTTTCTGAATTGAGTTGCAGGAAATTACCAGTCATCCAATGTTTTATATCAGCTATGCATTCCGTTAATCTTGTGAATTGGTAAGTTTCTTTAGGGCGTGAAGAAATATAGAGCTGAGTATCGTCAGCATAACAATGAAAACTAACGCCATGCTTCCTAATGATATCTCCCAGTGGTAGCATGTACAGGGTGAAGAGTAGCGGTCCTAGCACTGAGCCTTGTGGTACTCCATACTGAACTTGCGATCGGTGTGACATCTCTTCATTTACTACTACAAACTGATAACGATCGCACAGGTATGATTTAAACCATGATAATGCAATTCCACTAATACCTACATAATTTTCGAGTCTATTCAAAAGAATGTTGTGGTCGATAGTATCAAATGCAGCGCTAAGATCGAGTAACACTAATAGAGAGATACAGCCACGATCGGATGATAAGAGCAAATCATTTGTAACTCTGACGAGAGCAGTCTCAGTGCTATGATACGGTCTAAATCCTGACTGGAAATCCTCACAGATACCATTTCTTTCTAAAAAAGGAACATAATTGTGAAGACACTGCCTTTTCAAGTATTTTTGACAGAAAGGGTAGATTTGAGATTGGTCTATAATTGACTAAATCTGTAGGATCAAGTTGCGTTTTTTTAATAAGTGGTTTAATGATAGCCAACTTAAAAGTTTTCGGTACATATCCTAATGACAAAGATGAATTAATGATATTCAGAAGAGGATCTATGACCTCTGGTAGCATCTCTTTTAATAGCCTAGTTGGTAGAGGGTCGAGCATACATGTTGTCGATTTTGATGATTTAACGAGTTTAGCCAATTCTTCTTCTCCTATAGCAGTGAATGAGTGTAATTTTTCCTCAGTGACACTACAATGCTCTGTCTGATGTGATACTGTAGTAGACGGCTGCATGGTTAAAAAAAATTTCCTAATATTATCAATCTTACATGTGAAGAAGTTCATAAAGTCATTACTGCTGTGCTGTTTACAATCATCAGAAGTTGAAGCTTTATTTGTGGTTAATTTAGCCACTGTATCGAATAAATACCTTGGGTTGTGTTTGTTTTCTTCCAAGAGAGTTGAGAAATAAGCAGATCTAGCAGTTTTTACAGCCTTTCTGTATGTGATCATGTGCTCTTTCCACGAATTACGAAATACCTCTAATTTTGTTTTCTTCCAGCTGCGCTCCATTTTTCTGGCTGCTGTTTTAAGGGCCCGGGTGTGCTCGTTGTACCACGGCGTTGGACTATTTTCTTTAATCTTCTTTAAGCGCAGAGGAGCAACTGTGTCTAAAGTACTGCAAAAGAGAGAGTCAATAGTTTCTGTTGCAGCATCGAGTTCTTCTAAGCTATCTGGGATGCTGAGCAGATGATACTGATGAGGGAGATTATTTAAAAAGCAATCTTTAGTAGCGGCAGTGATTGTCCTGCCATTTTTAAAGCGAGGGGGCGGCTTTGCAACCTTAGCTAAATTAAGTATACATGATACTAAGTAATGATCTGAGATGTCATCGCTCTGCTGCAGAATTTCAACGGTATCAACATTTGTTCCATGTGACAATATTAGGTCTAAAGTATGATTATGGCGATGAGTGGCTCCTGACACGTGTTGCCTAACTCCAATAGAGTTTAGTGTGTCTTTAAATGCTAATCCCAATACGTCTTTTCCGTTGTCTACATGGATATTAAAATCACCAACAATTAGTACTTTATCTACGGCCAGTACTAACTCTGATAGAAAATCAGCAAATTCCCTTTGATAAAGTCTGTATTATGCCCAGGTGGCCTGTATACAGTAGCTAACACAAATGTTGAACGGGTTTTATCATGTACACTATATAGCGTTACATAAAGCACCAAAACTTCGAAGGAATTATATTTGAAACTAGACTTCTGAGTAATACTGAAGATATTATTATAAATTACAGCAACCCCTCCCCCTTTACCTTTCAGACGCGGCTCGTGTTTATAACAATAATCTTGGGGGGTGGACTCATTTAAGGTAATGTAGTCGTCAGGTTTTAGCCAGGTTTCTGTCAAACAGAGCACATCTAGATTATTATCTGTAATAATATCATTAACAATAAGCGCTTTTGGGGAAAGGGATCTAATATTCAGCAACCCAAGCTTTATCAATTGTTCATCTGTATTATATATTTTGTTTATTTGTTGGACGTCAATTAAATTTTTACTGTTGAATGGTTTTGATGTTTTTTTGTATTTACTAATTCGGGGAACAGACACAGTCTCTATATGATAATATCTAGGTGAAAGAGTCTCTATGTGCTGGGATTTATCTGACTCCGGTAACGTGAGACAGCTAGCAGACGGTCGGTTTAGCCAGTTTGTCTGCTTCCTGACCTGACCTACTACAGCAGTGCTGTTCCCTCTGCTCTCACAGGAGCTCAGTTTCTCCGGCTAATTTTCTCCACTACTACAGCAGTGCTGTTCCCTCTGCTCTCACAGGAGCTCAGTTTCTCTGGCTAATTTACTCCACTACTACAGCAGTGCTGTCCCTTCTGCTCTCACAGGAGCTCAGTTTCTCCGGCTAATTTTCTCCACTACTACAGCAGTGCTCACACCTGCAAACTTGTCGCTTTTCGGCGACAATCGCCGTTTTCTTGGTCAATTGGGTCATTTACGTGAATCGCGTAGAACCGGAGAGTTTTTGTATTGGGGGGGGGGGGGGGGGGGGGGGGGGGGGTTCAGTGCACGCGTATCACGTTACCAAACGGTCTGGTACCGAATCTTTAACAGTTCACAGTCGGCTTGTTTGAAGCGCGGAACACACTTCAATCCAAGTTCCCACACGAACATATTAAGTATTCAGTCCATTTTATCACGAGATTCAAACGATAAATGCCGTTTTGACGCTCTATGTGGCGTGACTGGTCACTTCATGATCACAGTTAAAGCGGCCGCGCGTGAACGCGATCATCTGTGAAGGCGATCGATCATCTCTTACTAAAGAATAAACATGAATGAAGGTATGCTGAGGATACATTACAACTTACTGTCATGTATATGTGGTGTAATCGCTAAATCAGTGTTTCAATGACGTCAATATAACTGCTTGTAAACTAAACCATAACGTTAGCATCACATAATTACCTCAGGCAGTCATTCAGTGTGCACAGAATTTTATACACTAGAGAAATCAACTCTTTCACTAAATACAAGCTCTATATTAGCCTATATATTCATTACATTTTACTTAACCTGTTAGTGATGTCTTGATTATTTCATGCATGTTAAATAAACCTGTCATGAAAATGACAGACACTGTGTATAAATTATTATATTTTAACAACAAATTGGAGAAGAAAACTATTTTATAATTAGATTTAGAAGTTAATGCAAAAACTGCCTTATGTGAAGTTTACATGTTTGCATACAATGTGTTATTTGAGTGTTGATTATTATACCTAAAAATAAATAGCAACTGAATAGTTTGGGCTCTATTTTGTTAACCTTTAATATTAATGTGCAAGTAAGGGCTCCCTATATAGTTTACAGCAATATCTTCAATACACTTTTAGATATAATTTAATTAATTCAAGGACAGACACTTTTTTTCTTCTTCAGTAAACGACTGTTAAATCTAAAAAGCAATTTTGTAAAACTGCTGTACCGAACTCCATGATTTCAAAACTGAGGTACGTACCGAACCGTCAGTTTTGTGTAACACCTCTGCTGTCAGTCTTTTATTTTTTGTCATGCGTCACAACACTTCCTTGAGTTGTAGTTCCTTGAGCTGTATTTTTCATTAAATAAATGCAGCCTTGGCAAGCAGAAGATACTAAACAGGCTGTCAGTTAGCACTGCATTATTCATATTCTTTATTGTCAATAACCTTGAGATGGCTGGAAAAACACAAACCATATAATGTCGCTATCGTGTTTGTTGTCACGTTTCATCAGTCATAACGATTATTTTTATGCAGCTGCTGCTACAGCGCTGAATGCCTTTGGAACATGCCAGGCTTTTACTTCTACAAATCAGTTTTGTCTTTTCTTTGAGAGCGCCCTATGGCTTCGAGTATGAATTGGAGTGTTGCACGAGAGTGTTAGCACTCCATAGGGTTCAGATCGCCTCATTTTTGGATACGAATAAAATAACAGGTCATGTATAGATTATTTTGTGTCTTTGAATTTAAATCTAGATTTATTTACGTTAGCTTCTACGTAAACGAACTTGCTTGTGTAACAGACGTAGGCCAGTAAGAGCGGTGCGACTAAACGCCGGTTCCAATCCCGCATGGAGCGGGTCGACTAGGACCGGTGCGACCCGGTAAAAGTGCGGGGGACGAATGTACGGTTTATTAAAAGTGCGGGGGATATGCGTAATCTACGCCCATGGATTTGATAATGGCTTTTAATCAAATAAAATGATGAAAATGTGCATTAGGGGGTCTCAGATTTATTTATTTATTTATTTATTTATTTGGAGCCCCATTAGCTTCCACGAGTGGTCGCTAATCTTCCTGGGGTCCATTTTACAATATCAAAACATATTATACACAATCACATTACACTTTTTACAATATGTTATCAAAATAATAAATACAATTCAATTTGAGTCATTACACTTAATTTTCATTACAGATTATACATTTTTACCCTCTTTTTAAAATAAGATCTGTTGCTTATTTGTCTTATACACATTGACAGTTGATTCCAAGCTACTGAGGATCTAAATAGTACAGTTCTCCTCATACAATTTGACTGTGCAAAAGGAACAACTAAATCACAAGAGCTGACCTGCCGAGTAATATATTGGTGATGTAGCGTCTGGAGTGTCTCTCTCTCATGGGATCAAAGTGATCAGAGATGCTTTCCTCCAAACAGCTCTGCATATAAATTAAATTCCTGCCCCACTGGCTCCAACGAGTCTGGGTCAAATTGCGCCTCCGACTGTTTAATGACCAGCTAGAGAATGATCAGAAGTACTAGCGATGGCCCTTTCTGAGCTTCAATCAGATTCTTATCAGCCAGGACAGTTCCCTCACCCTTCAGTCTGGAACGGCCGGGGGGGTGACTCTAACACACACACACACACACACACACACACACAAGCATTCCCCTCTATTTAGCCTTTAATTAAACTATCCCAGAAATTACATATATGATGATTTCTTAAGTGTATGCATGCTCCCTATATTTCTTATGCTTGCGTGATGTAAGAACTATCTTAATCGCTCAAAATTGCTCTGCCTTCAGGTCTGTAAACAAAGGCATGTTTGATGTGTAAAAGTTCCTTTTCCTGTGTCTTAGTCAATGGTACAAAGTATATGATTATGAGATGTACCGCTAGTATGTTTAGTCCTTTTGGAGTGAAACTTTACTAGTTCTGGCTTCCAGCAACAACATTCCATTGAGTAATAAAGTCCGAACAAAGAAACTCTCTCCCGCCTGAAATTCACACCAACGATTGGTCGCCGCAGGGAAAGTGGGCGTAGTTTAATGGACTTCAAAAGACAGTAACACTAACACATTTGTTGCTCAGTCAACTTGCAAGGACCCCGACGAGACAAATTTCCTTTTCCTCCCATCTCATCAGCGCGGCTCGCGGGCTTCGACCTGCGAGCCGGCGCGGTCCAGCCAAGCTGATGTTTCCTTTGAAGATCGACGCGCTCCGCGACGCAGTCAGCGGCGCGCTCCATCAGACCGAGGAACTTAGCTGGACGAGATGAACTTTCCCTTCCAAGACGCTCCCTTCCCAAACACCTTTAAAAGTCCCGCGGACCAACGAAGCTCCGGAAGAACCAAATGGAGAGAGAGCGCTTCAGCGCACAAACACTCTGAGAAACGCCAACGCACGCATCTTGCTTTACACAACACCAAGAAACCATGCAAGTATCAATTCTACCGAAATTTAGATGCGTTTTAAGATTGTACCCCTGTTTAAGGTGATATGGTTCTTGCTGGCTCTAGTGGTTATGTTCGGGAAGGTGTCGGATCGGACACGATCTTACCCTTCTTCCTTTCCCTTCCCCTCATCCTCCTCTTTACTTTCCACTATTCTGTAAATACATGTATTCTTTATGTAGTCATCTGTAATCGTAGTATTAATCTTTATTAAAACCATGATATTCACTTTTTGATTGTCATTGTTTTGCTCACGGAACACGAGTCCCTTTAATGTCAGATCTAAGCTACGAGCTCTTATAAGCATCGTTGAATGCTTTAATTAATACCATAACTCGGAAAGTTTGTCCTTTGTGGCCAGAGGGATAAACTTCCCGAAAATTGGGTAGAAAGAATAGACCTGGTGAGTGGATAAAGAATTACAGCTCGTTCTTTAAACGGAACGGAGAGGAATTTTGAATCAGCTCCCTAGGTTATTCTGTGATTATTTAATATAGATATATCTGTAGTTAATTGCAATAAATTGTTATTAACCATATATATATTATATATTGCATAAAATACCGAGGTTAGGTATTCCCCTTTTGGGTGATTTTGGAGATTTGTGATTAGATTATAACCCATTATGATTAATCATAAATCCCTAAATATTAATACCCATAATTCCCTATTGAGCTAATTTTTAATTTAAATATATATGTAACCCTAAGACGCTACAGTGACAATACCCACTGTACACCAATTTATCCACAAAAAATCTGGGGTTGTTTTTATAGATGGCATTATGCATGTAACACAGAAGACTTTATTATTTTTACTATATTTAATTTATCCTGTACCTTCAACCATACTAATATAGTGTGCATCTCATTCACACTGGTCCTGTACGAACAGCCAAGAGCAACTCTGGCAGCTCTATTCTGTGCAAGTTGAAGTTTTCTCAAGTGCTCCTGTAGCACTGGACCAAATAACTGGGCATTACTCCAGGTGTGACAAGACCAAAGACTGGACTACTGTTCTCATGACTGAGGGTGGACAAAACGGCACACACTTCCTAGCTAAAGCAATGCCTCTGCCCATCCTAGAAACAATATGATTTATCTGATCGGTCCATGAGAGCTGATTATCCAGCTTGACACCCAAGAGTTTAGTTTTAGTAACCTGCTCAACCAAAGTTGTATCAATAGTCAAATTTAGGTTACAAGGTTTCTTTAACAAATGTTTAGTACCAAAAACAATACATTTGGTTTTGGAAATATTTAGAACTAATTTGTTCAAATTAACCCAGTTGATAATAAAATTTAATTGGTTTTGAAGGTTCATACTTAGATTGGTTATTGAATGAGATGCACAAAATAAACTTGCATCATCTGCATACAGTACAACTTCTGCATTTCTAACAACATGGGTTAAATCATTCACAAAAATTGAAAATAAGAGTGGACCCAGACAGCTGCCCTGTGGAATACCGCATGATATACATTTACTATCAGAAAAACTACCATTAAAAAATACTTGCTGAGTTCTGCCATAGAGATAACTCCTTATCAGTGAAACAGACAATTGTGAGAATCCATAATACTTGAGCTTTGACAACAGAATATCATGGTCAATTACATCAAATGCAGCTGTAAAATCTAAAAGTACTGCACCAACAAGTCTTTTATCCTCCATATGTGTAAGCCACTGATCAACCATATGCACTAATGCAGTGTTAATTGAATGGCTTGGTCTATAGGCATGCTGTGAACTAGTTAGCAATTCATTTAATGTAAAGTACTCAAGCAAAATATTTGAAAGGTTACTTTTTAATCAAATGCTAAATACAGGAAGAATATGAATTGGTCTGCAATTAGAAGGAGTAAACCCTGCCTTATCATCTTTAAGTAAAGGCACAATTTAGACTGTTTCCATAGCTTAGGAAACGCTCCGCTGAGAACTGAACTATTAAAGATGTGACATATTGGTTTGCACAAAATATTTGCAACAATATTAAAACATTTTGCCATCAAGATGATCAGTACCAGGCGTTTTCTCCTCAGATAAGGAGAGAAGCAACTTCTTAACGTTGTCCTCACTAAAAGTATTAAATGACAGGGAGCAAGTTTTCCCTCTCATAATAAATCTAACATTGTCACAAGGAGATTCAATATCTTGCATTGTCATACAAGATCTTAATTGTTCTACTTTGCATATAAAAAAATCATTCAAATGATTGGCAATATCACATGGTGTACTAATAATGTTACCATCACTACTCTCCATGTACATATTCAAATTATTTGACTTTTTACACATCAATTCCTGTAATACTTTCCACAATTGTTTGCTATCATTCCTAGAATTGGAGATTTTTTTGTCCATAATATGCTTTCTTTTTTATGTTATTTAATTTTGTAGCTTTGTTTCTCAACTTGCGATAATGTGCTCTGTCTACATCACATTTTGATTTGAAGGCCATATCTTTGACATTGTCCCTTTGCCTCATGAGGGACATTAGCTCTTCATCTAACCATGGAGCACTGTTGATTTTAATAGATCTTTTCCGGAGAGGTGCATGTTTATCAACTATTTTAACTCCCTCCTGACGGGAGGAAGGAATGATGGCGCCAGGATGTTTGCCGGCTTGCCACAGCCTGTCCCTGTCTCTTTTATTTGTAATGTTTCTTGTTTGTTTTATCACGCGCTCTGTTTGCTCCCCTCTGGTATTTGATCGCATGACGCTACTAAATATTCGATCAGCTATGCCTGATTGTTTATTTAGCGATCCCAGAGATGATTGGCATCTGCACCCGCATTTTGTGCCAGTCGCATTGAGGAAAATGTGTTACCTGCCGGGATGTCTGTGCTTGTGGAGCAAACGGCGAAGGAAGCGTGGGAAGCGTGCTGGAGTCCTTGTGAGATCGAAGAGGACCGGGAAGTTTCCAGTCACCGGACCAGCTTCTTCGATGGCGGAGGCCGTGGTTGTGAACTTGAGACGTTCATACATTGTGCCTGTCTGTCCGTCTTCGGCGCTGATGTTTCAGTCTTCGCGGAGGGCGTACGTGAGGCGACTGTCTGCAGATCGAGGAGTTAATCATCGGAATCTTCGCTATTTACGTGACGGGAGTCCGGTAACTTTTTATGATTCCTCTCTGCGATCCTCCTCTTCAAATACTACTCTCACTCCAGTGACAATGGCGTTGATAAACGCGAGATCTCTGGCAAATAAGACCTTTATCTTGAACGATCTTTTTCTGTCTCATGAAATAGATTTTTTATTTGTAACTGAGACTTGGCTAAATGCTGGTGAAATGACCTCTCTTTCGGAACTTTCTCCTCCTGGCTGCAGTTTTTTTAGTACCCCTAGGTCTGTTGGCCGTGGCGGGGGCCTTGCAGTTGTTTTTAAGGACAAGTTTAAGTGTAGATTTTCACCTTCTGCGCCTTTTAGCACTTTTGAATCTCAGTTAATTACGCTGAATTCTTTTAAATCTGTGCTATGTGTTTTGATTTATAGACCCCCAAACTCTCATGGGGATTTTATACAGGAGTTTTCTGAATTTTTATCTGGTATTGTCTCTTCCTTTGACAATATTTTAATTTTGGGGGATTTTAATATACATGTGTGCTGCCCTTCAAAGCCCCTGGTTAAATAATTCTTTAATTTATTAGAGTCGTTTGATTTTTTGCAATGCGTTTCGGGTCCAACTCATGAACGTGGTCATACACTTGACCTTGTATTATCTTTGGGATTCTCTATTGATAGCGTGAAGACTGTTGATACTGTTTTCTCTGACCATAAGACTGTTATTTTAAATACTAACTTTCCTTGTGTTACATTGGGTAATACTGTTTCAGCCCCAACTTCGGCTCGCATACTCAATCCATCAACAGCTAGTAGTTTTTCAGCTGTTTTTAATGTTTCTCCTCTATTTTCATTGACCGAGTCATACTCTCCTTGTATGGGTTTAGAAGAGTTGGTTGATCAGTTTAACTCTTCTTGCCTAGAGATTTTAGATGCTGTGGCTCCTGTCAAAGTCAGGGGGAGAAAAGTCAAATCGCAGCCCTGGTTGAACAGTTCTACCCGTGCTCTTAGGCAGGAGTGTAGGAAGGCTGAACGCAAATGGGTTAAAGATAAATTACAAGTCTCTTATGACATCTTGAAGACCCGTTTGAACGAGTATCAAAGAGCTGTTAAATTGGCTAGATCAAATTATTTCTCTGACATCGTCTCCAGAAATTGTAATAATTCTAGAGTACTTTTTTCTACCGTAAATGCTGTTCTTCATCCTACTGCTACTCCTGCACTCAGTCCTTCTGCTGACATGTGTGAAGAGTTTTTAAAAAAATTTATTGGTAAGGTTGATGGAATTAGATCCCAAATTTCATCTGTTGGCAATGATTTTATTGTTTCTGTTGCCCCTCAGAACCAATTGACCAGTTTCATGCCCGTTTCTTTGCAGCAGCTTAAGGACATAACTGCTCATATGAAGCCCACTAGGTCTCCTGGTGATGTGCTCCCATCTTCCCTGTTTAAGCAGGTACTTGATTCAATTGGCCCAAGTATTCTGTCAATTATGAATATTAGTTTGTCATCTGGTGTTGTTCCAGCTAGTTTTAAGTACGCGGTTATTCAGCCCCTTTTAAAAAAAACGCACCTTAGACCCATTTGACATGAGTAGTTTTCGTCCGATCTCAAAATTGCCATTTATTTCTAAGATACTAGAAAAAATTGTGAACGTACAGCTTAATGACTTTTTAATTAGGAATAATATTTATGATAGATTCCAATCAGGTTTTAGAGTTGGTCATAGTACAGAATCTGCTCTTTTGAGAGTGTCTAATGATATCCTTCGAGCTGTTGACTCTGGGAACCGTGTTGTCTTGCTGATGTTAGATCTTGCAGCTGCATTTGATACAGTTGATCATAGTATTCTCATTGATCGTCTTAGGGATCAGATTGGTATTCAGGGCTTAGCCCTGAAATGGTTCTCTTCCTATTTGAAAGATAGGACTTTTTCAGTTTGCGTAGGGGATTATTTTTCTTCCGTTGCCCCCCTTGTGTGTGGGGTTCCACAGGGCTCAATACTGGGACCAATTTTATTTTCCCTTTATATGCTCCCTCTAGGTTCTATCTTTGAGAAATTTGGGATTCAATATCATCTTTATGCGGATGATTCTCAAATTTATCTACCATTGAAACATGGGCATGAATGTGCCATTCAGTCTCTTCATGCATGTTTGGCAGAAGTTAAGTCCTGGCTTGCGAAAAACTTTCTCCAATTAAATGAGGATAAGACTGAGATTATTTTATTTGGAAATAAGGGGTGTGTGGATGATGATTGCCTGGGGTTGTTTCCTGGGAAAAAACTGTCTAGCGTAAGAAACCTTGGTGTCATTTTTGACTCTGAGCTGAAATTTGAGCAGCAAACCAACGCTGTCGTTAAGAATAGCTTCTTTTATCTTAGATTAATATCTAAATTGAAATCTATCCTTACTGTTAATGATATGGAGAAGGTTGTTCATGCCTTTGTGTCATCGCGTTTGGATTATTGTAATGTGTTGTATCTGGGTGTGAGTCAGGCTTCCCTCTCCCGTTTGCAGCTTGTTCAGAATTCAGCTGCCAGACTTTTAACTGGCACTAACACTGCATGAAAAAAGGTGTATCCGGACCAGGATACTCCTGTATACACTGCTGAAATTCGGAAGAATCCAGAAGTATACTGGCCGGATAGGTCAAATTCCATGGATCCGTATATGTCCGTATTCATCCGAAATGGTACCAAATCGGATGTATGTTGTGGCCGTATACTCCCATGCTACAGCCATTTGTTGCCATGGCAAATAATCCCATCAAGTTTTTCCCAGGAGACATTTTCACACCTCTAAACAGCTTTGCCTTCCATCCCCTATTGGTCCTTCATCTCAAACTGGATTGGTTGTTTTTTTTAAAACCACTCCCAAAACCCAGACTGCTATTGGAGGACAGGGCGCATTGAAAACCCAGTCAAGTGACTTTATTGGTTACTTCTAAGGCTAAGGGTGGGCTAGGTTTTGTAGCATAGGGACTTGATTGGTTATAGGCCAGCTATGCAGATTTTGCTAATTAATATATAATATATATATATAAAAATAATCCCCTCTCCCTCCCAAAAGAAAAATACACACAAAACTATTTGAGAAAGTCTGAAATATTTATTAAAAAGGTATATAAAAAAAAAACATTCTTAACAGCATTATAAACGAACATTAAAACAATGGTGAAACAAAAACAAGTGAACTAAATGTATTTAAAAGGGATGAAAATGTAAAGGAACAAATGTAAAAATATAAACAGTCCAAAGAACATAAATATACGTTAAATTGAATTGGTAAAGAAACAAAAAGGGAAAAAAAATTTACAAAATGCATTTAAAAGACAGATGTAAAGGAATAAAATACACAGTGAACATAAAAAGGAAAAGAATAAATATACAAATTAAACAATATAAAATGAGAACAATAAATTTATAAGACAAAAAAAAGTGTATATAAAATACACATAAATATTCCAAGTAAACAATATAACCAAATAAAAAGAACAAAGAGCATTATAAACATACATTCAAATGAATGGGGGAAAAGATAAGTGAACAAAATGTTTCTAAAGGAAGGCGACGTAAGAGGAACAACAATACAAAACGTGGAGATCAAAAGCAACATGGACATCTAAAAAGGAACAAACATACAAAGTATACATTATAAAATGAGACAAAGAAATCTATAAATTAAAAAGTGTATATAAAATATATGTAAATGTTCTATATATGAGAACCAATAAAAGTATAAGTATATAAACATAGGAATAAAGAAAATATAAAATGGAACAATTGAATATTAAAATTATAATTATAAAATAATTGTGACCAACTCTAACACAATGTTGTTTGAGCTAGCCAAACCATCCACACTGGCCTTCCATCAACAACAGCATCATCATCTTCATCTTCATCAGGTCTATAGTTGCAGTCTTCCACAGGTTCTGTGTTGGTTTGTGCAACCCTGGACCTGGTCTCCAGCAACTGCAAAACATGACAGTGAATTAACCACTAAAACTCAGAGAGGAGTATAGTAACATTCTGGAGGGAAAAAGCTTAACCGGTTTCGTAACTTACCCGTCTCTTTCTCTGACGGTTCTGTGTGATGTTCTTCATAGTGTTTCTTTTCTGGGCCTTTTCAGACTGAGCCAAAGAATACTTCCTCAGCAAAGTCTCACAAAATAAAATAATAATTTATAATACTGCCAAATAATACATTAATAATATATAGTTAATGCCAATAAAAGTAAGTAAAACAATTCAATCAAAATGTATTTGTATAGCGCTTTTCACAATACATATTCAGGGTTTTTCCTGGGTCAAAAATGGTCTTCGGTGGTGGCTGACAAACATGGTCATCCACACACACACACACACACACACACACACACACACACACACACACACACACACACACACACACACACACACACACACACACAAAATACCCTACCCACTTGATCTGCAAGCACAAAACTGACAATAAATTTGAAATAAATTCTAAGAAAGTTTGTAACTTTTGCTTATCTTATTTTGATACCTTGATGTTTGTTTTTTTTCCTCATTTTTACACTATTTACTGATAATTGTTTGTTTTGGTAATCATATCAATATTTAAAAAATGAACAAATAGCCTAATTTTCTGCCATATACAATCAGCTAGCTAACAACAACTTTGTTCTGGGTTCACCTCACTCCAGTCTAAACTAAATGATTTTAGGCGATTTATTTTACTACACATTATGAACATAAATAAGCTGAAAGACTGTTGATAATTAAAACTAATTCTTACTATCCACTCTTGCTAAAGTGGGTAAGCACACTTGTGTTCTCATTTCAGGTGTTGTTCTGAGTAAATGATTAAACTAATTCGTGAGTTCAGTGTTGGACAGATCAGTTGTTCTAACCAGTTGTTAAAATGATTCAGTTCAAAGGAGTCATTATGTGGCGAATCGGACATTAGCAGACGCGTTGTGTGTGAATCCCGTCTTTAGAACATCGCGAAAGATTTGTCAACACGCAGAAAACACTACATAACCGGATAGGATTTGTTTCCTGTTTATTTAAAGTATGCTTTGTGTCAGCTGGTCAGAGCATCAGTCAATGTTTTTTGAGCGCATTTCACACCCAGCGGTAATTAAAGGAAGACATCGTCTGATAGCGCCACGTGCAACATGGATTCGGTCTTCCGACCTTTTGATTTTGATTAACGTAATATGTGAAACATTAGAAAGCTAAGAATGCTTATTTTGAAGACAGAGAGCGTGCGAGCGAGGGATGAGCTCACTGGTCGTTCTCTCTGTCACTCAGTTAACTCAAGTGCAGCAGTCATCTACTACATCAATCATAAATCACAATAACTGATCAAATAAGGCTTTGGCGGGACAAAAATTTGTTTTGGCGGCCGGCAAAAAAATTTCAATGTAGGAAAAACCCTGATATTGTTTCAAAGCAACTTCACAGAAAATGCATGCGTCTACATTACAGAAAAAAACAGAGAACATTAAAATAATTTTTAAGATTACCTTTTACACATTCAGGGTCAACATCTGTAAAAGTTCTTCAGGATCATGGATCCAAAACTTCTGGATCATGAGGGGGGAAGAAACATGCACACACACACAAATGAATATTAATTTGTTTGATAAAACATTAATATTAATTATCAACTTACGGACAAGGACTTGCAAAACATACTCACCAGGCCCATACAAAAACTTCACAGTAGATCCAAAATCCTGGTTTGCCTATAATTTTTCAGAGTCCAAGGATGGTGGATTCCTGTCCTCTCTGTTGAACAAGTGTACATGACAGTGTTCTCAGATTAATCATTCCAAAACTCTGTTACATTTTATGACAAGCTTGATCTTAAAACTTGCTGACAGTAGGGATGAGCATTATAACCATATAATTATACATACATGAGAAATTTTATTTTACAATAACGATATCACAATATATTTATTTTGATGGATATTTTATTAAAATGCTACAGAATAATACTGCTTTAAAAGTCTTCACTGTATGATATTCAATTAATTAATATCACTTGATTCTTAAAGAAGCAGAAGGTCTTCTCTATTCTTTTGTTTTATTAAAATGATGACAAAGCTGCAGCCCCTTTAAGAACGGATGCACAGAATGACACGCATCCGGGTTTCCCCACGTTAACTTGAACTGTTTGACTTTACTTAAGACATAACTGACTGTTTAAATCAAGTGAATACCTCACATGACAAGGTTTCTGAGATAATTGTGTGCATTTTACAGAAAGATAATTGATTTCGGGATCGCATGCTGTCTGAGAGAGGCTTATTTTAACACATGCATGTCCCGTTCATTATTCTACATTCATGCATGTTTCCTTGTCAAAATGTCAAAAAGTTTTAGTACAGTCAGTGCTGCGTTATATACGCTATATTCCCATTCCGCAATATAAAAAGGTAATGTTAACGTTTACAGCAAAATCGCTAACAATAGTCAGTATCATCAGATCGCCATAACACCCAGCCCTATCTTAACAATATTACAACACAACAAAACACAGAAACAGAATATGTAAGTTAATCACGATTAGCATATGACTTTAATGCACTAACGTTATATCTTGATGAGCAGTAGAAACAATATAAAGGGATTTACGTTACCTTCTGCCGTCTGCTGTCCGCCATTGGAAACTTAGTCTGTTCGTATTCATGTTTTTTCGTTCTCAGTCGACATCCCACCATCAAAATTCGTCCAAAATAAGATTTTAACAGGTTTAAATGGTCCATGCAATGCCATTAATAGACCGACGTGAAGATTAGAAGCCGCGATCGCGTCGCGTCCCCGCGAGCCACGAGCAACTCCAACGACAACGGGTGTATAATTCAAACTGAAGGCGCGCACTGTCATTGGCCAGATTTCTGGATGACGTTCAGATTGACCAATCACGCTCAAAAGAACACGGAAAGACAGCAAATAGCCTTGCAAATATAGAAAAAACTTGTTTTAAACAACAGTTAGAAAATGTGTATATTTATTTTTATTTGCTGTTATATTTAATTAATTGGTCAAATGGTGTTTTGTGGTGTGGGCAGAAGTTTCAACCTGGAGAGCAGTGCAGATTTGTACTCTTTAAAAACAATTATTGTTTGATATTTAGTTTGCTATATATTTTGTTATATTTGTATCCAGAATTGAATGTAAAAATACACCTTCCCTGTAAAACAGAAAATTAAATTAAAATATCTTAATTTAAATAAGGAAAAATCTGTAAACTAATAGTGTTTTCTCTAAAACGTTTAATGTAAATTTCTGTGAAGTTTTTTAACTTTATTTGACTTAAGATATTTGACTTTAATTTTACGGTTTTTGTTTTGCAGCTGTAGCTGCTGTTTTTTTAGGTTTTTATTTTTACAGTGTAAATATAAAACTAATAAGATTTACTTCAAAATGACAAAGAATAATGTTAAATTGTTAGTATGGACATAAACATAAATCTTTAATATAATGAGCTAAATATTGTATTACAGTTGTTAATTTACAGATATTGTTTGTAATTTTGCATGAATTTGTTATTTATGAAAACAGAAAAATAATACAGTTATGTTCCTGTATAAAAAAATGAGAATTACTGTAGTTTGTCATTAATGATATAATCCTTAAAATAACAGTCAAGTTGTTTATTTAGATATTGTTTGTAATTTTACATCGTTTTAAACATAATTCAAAATGACAAGAAAATACTGTAAATAAACTGAAGTTTTTTTCTGTAAAATTAGGATTATTTTTATTGGTTGCCTTATTTTTATTGGTAACCTTATAGGTTGCACCTACATCTATTGTGAGTGGTGGATTTCAAACCTCAAAATGCCCCTCTTTTGCAGCGTGTTAAAGTTAAGAATCTTGGAGTGACACTTTTTGTTAATAGTTGCAGAGCTGAAAGATCTGCTTGTGTTTCTGTGTTTCTTGAGCAAGTGAATCCCTGCTCTTTTTTATTCCATATTTTTATTTTGAGCATATCAGTTTTTGGTGTTTTTAAAACAAACTTTTTCATTTTCCACATTTCATCTCCTCTTTATTTAATTCTATTATTGCCTACAATTTGTAAAACTTTGCAAAAATTGTTTGGGGATAGTCTAAAATGTTTGGTTAATTATCCTTTGTTAATTCCATTACATTTCTTTGTTTATTTCATTACATATTCAGATTTTTTTGTGAACGTATATGTTCAGACAGGGTTTTTATTTTGTACTGTTTTTATAAAAAATATTTGATTAAGAGACTCTTTTCATGCAGTGGTTTTAAGGCCCTGACACACCATTCTGATGGTTTGGCCCAGATCCAGGCAACGTGAACCAACCCCACAGTCGGCTTTAGTCATTGCTAGTTCAGTTTAGTGTTTCAGGGCCTTAAGAATTCTTTTTTCTGTGCAAAAAGCTTGTTTGCTGTAGCCTGCAGTAGACCAGAGATAATTCTCAATCCTGAATTCCTCCCCTGCCCCCCCTCCCTCTGAGAACAGCCAGCACAAGTGTCAGTCATTAACATATGAAAGGTCTTCTTCACACCTAACAGTCTTCAGTCCTAGCACACCCAGCAGTGTTTCAGCTGTATATGTCCGTGAAATTTCACAGATTCCTGTATACGTCCGCATACGTGAGGTTTCCGGGTTTTTCTGGAAATATACTGTTCCGTGTTACTCTGATCCGCTTTTTCCCACATACATCCGGTAAACATCAAATTACACAGGAGTATACCATGCCCGGATAGTGCCGGATTTCAGTGTTTTCATGCAGTGTAAGAAGAGAGAACATATTACTCCAGTTTTAATGAAACTGCATTGGTTACCCATACGATATAGAATTCAGTACAAAGCGCTGTTGTATGTTTTTAAGTCTCTGCATGATCTAGCCCCTGAGTATGTTACTGATTTACTCAGCCGCTGTCAATCCAGCAGGTCTATGCGCTCAAATGATCAGTTGCTTCTTGCAGTTCCACGAACACGTTTAAAATGTAAAGGTGACCGGGCTTTCTCTGTTGCAGCTCCTAGGCTTTGGAAAAACCTTCCTCTGTCTGTAAAAACCAGTCCTTCTTTGGGTGTTTTTCAGAGTGCGCTTAAAACTTATTTGTTTTCCTTAGCATTTGATAATGCTTCATAAATTGTGTGTTATATGTTTGTATTGTTTTTTGTGTTTTTTACTTTTTCTTTTATACCTCCTGTACAGCACTTTGGTTCCACTTGTGGTGTTGAAAGTGCTTTATAAATAAATAAAGTTGAAGTAGAAGTTGAAGTATTTTACTAAAAGTCTCCATAAAAATGTTAATAGAAGCATTTACATCCTCCTCCTAAAAAACTGCAGACCAATTTGAGTTATTGACCTCATCAACAAACAATCTGGGATTAAAGTTTTTATACGATCTACGATACGTGATCCTTCCACCAGATTTAGGAATTTTCATCATTATTGAAATTGCTATCAGGCTATGATCACTGCATCCTACTCCCACAGAAACAGCTTGTGAACATAAATCAGGAACATTAGTGAAAATATGATCTATGCATGTTGATTTAGACGTATTATCCATAGCAATTCTTGTGGGTTGTGTCACCACTTGTTTGAGATTACATACAGTAGCCATTGTAATCAACTTTTTATGCAATGAGCAATTTTTTGAAAACCAATCAATATTAAAATCCCCAAGCAGAAAGATATCCTTATTTTGATCTGAAACCATGTCCATATTTTCACATATTCTTTGTACATACTCTACATTTGAGTTTGGAGGTCTATAACAGCAACCAACCAGAAATGGCTTATTGAATGGAAGATTAATCTGTAACCATATTATTTCAATATCGCTGCACATTAAATCTGATTTAATTGTCGCAACAATATTCTCCTTTATATAAAACGCAACTCCCCCACCATTTTGATTTCTGTCTCTTCTATGTAATTTGTACTTATCAACAGTAAGCTGTGAGTTCTCAAAACTGTCGTCTAGATGTGTTTCAGATAAAGCTAAAACATGAATATTTTCTGTTGAACAGATTCTTGTGATTTCATGAATCTTATTTCGAAGACTGCATATGTTTAAATGAGCTAAA
The DNA here is from genome assembly GCF_949357685.1 of Gobio gobio. NCBI lineage: Eukaryota > Metazoa > Chordata > Actinopteri > Cypriniformes > Gobionidae > Gobio > Gobio gobio. The sequence continues at coordinate 627,502 of NC_137107.1, forward strand.
AGTAATCCTTTCTTTGACAAGTTTACAAATAAAGATGACATATTTACAAAAGATTAAAACATCAATGAAACACAATTTTAGTTGGATAGTTAACATAGTCAGTTATTCTCTTTGTCCAATGGCAGGCCAAATAATAAGTTTGTCATACCTTAGACTGGCTCTTTCACCTTTTTCTCTGGCTGCTTTCAGTTTTGGCAGCAATTCCCTTCTCCTTTGCTGCACCACATCTGAAAAGTCTTCGTTGATGTAAATATTTGTGCCCCTTAATTTCTTCGCAGAAAATAGGATACGCTGGCGATCTTTAAATCTCAGAAACTTAACAACAATTTTCCTCTGCTTTCTTCCTTCCTGGAACTGGCCCATCCGATGTGCTCGCTCAATCTCAATTTTTGTTACTATCGAGACCCAAATTCTCAGATAGCACTTGTTGAATCTTGATTTCTAGACCACTTGCAGTTTCTCCTTTTTCCTCTGCAATCCCATCAATTAGAAGATTGGATCTCCTGGACTGATTATCAATGTAGTCCAACTTATTGAATAACTCATCCATTTCCTGCTTTGACTTTGCAATACTGCTTTCAAATGATTTGATTTTTACATCAATGTCTATATATCCTTTTTTCATATCTTCCATGATGCCTTGAGTGAATTGTAGGCTTGTTTTTAACTCCTGGACATCTCTGATAACACCATCCAACCTTTTTGTGTTTCCAACCATGATTATTTGAATAAAACACTTAAAGTTTTCTTGTTGCTGTTGTAGCATGTCCTTGTAGAATTCTTTCTGCTGGTCCAGTAACTGGGTCAGTGTACTCATGGTCACAACAGCATCATCATCAGGCATTGCTTTAGATTTAGGAGGCATGATTACTCACTCTTACCACAATGTACCAAGTTAGATGTTAATGTGAGGATAGCTATTCAGGCCTAACAAGCCTCCAAAGCGTGGTACAAACTGTTGCAAATTACAAAGTTCTTTACAACTCGATGTTCTCAAAATCCACTGTATATGATCAAAGTGCATATATTAAGCAAATCTCAAACTTGATGTAATGGTCCTTAATGCGATTAGGTAGATTTTTAATAGATTGTAAGCAGCCAAAAACTCAGAGAAAAGGCATGGCAGCCATCTTGGACTTCTTAACGTTCACCTCAGCTCTGGAAATGTTCATACTGTATGTTCATGCCCAAATATGTTTTTTTAAGACGTTAAACACCACGAGCATCGCGTAGGCTACTTAAGTATGTATGTAGGCTAGTAGACGAAACGGCGCTGCTCATTCACACAGAGACCGAACAAGCAGATCATTTATTCATATAGCAGTGTTTTGAGCTTTAATATTCACAGACCATGTCGCGATTTTATTTATTGTACAGCTCTACTGTCGATGTATTCATTCATGCATCAGTTTGCGTGTTTTACGTGACATCTGCATTATACTGTAATTCCGGGATTCCCTCTTCATCACAGAAATCATTCGGCCTGAAGTTATAAACGTACCTTTATCCGCACAGAGGGATGGTGTTCCCGAACATGTTCTATGTGTTTCCTCCTTTGCATCAACATTTTTTTGCTAATTTGATATCCTCCAGGACAACACGGGCTATTTTTTGTCTATATCCAAAGTTTTTCCACACTATCCAGGGGTTCACGACAGCGTTTCGCTTTCAGCTGCTGGGTCTGATGTATGTCAGTCTGTCTGTCTCCATCTTTTTGTGATTTTTGCGTTCGTTCTTCCGCCTTCATTTCAATGCAGTCGTTTCCGGGTCGCGCCCCCCCCCCTTGTATTATTTATTTTTACTCAGTAACGGATGAGGTTTAAAACGTAGCGAAGTACAATACTTCAAACAAAACTTACTTAAGTAAAAGTAAAATTACAGATTTTTAAAACTACTTAAAAAAGTAGAAGTACGCAGAAAAACTACTCAATTACAGTAACGCGAGTAAATGTAATTCGTTACTTTCCACCTCTGCTATCAGTACTGTTGGTTACTATAGTCTACAATTTACAAAACAGCTTACAAAACAAACACGATGATCAAGAAGAGGTGGATTAATTTTGTGAACAGCCATCTTGATGGAGAGCTGAGGATCACCACCGACGCCTGCCTCTGAGTCTGCAGTGACAATACACCGGATCGTTTTACAAACTTTCACAGGAGACAACTGGGATTCACTGATAATCCGCTGCAGAACCGACAATCCCCCGCCCAGTCCTCCCGTCCCGCCGACATCTGCTGCGTCGTGATCACAGACAGTCGTGATCACAGACGGTCGTGATCACAGACGGTCGTGATCACAGACGGTCGTGATCACAGACGGTCGTGATCACAGACGGTCGTGATCACAGACGGTCGTGATCACAGACGGTCGTGATCACAGATGGTCGTGATCACAGACGGTCGTGATCATAGTCAAGTCAAGTCAAGTCAACTTTATTTATATAGCGCTTAGGGCTGAACGATATGGACAAAATTTCATATCTCGATTTTCATGCCAGATATCTCGATATCGATACAATACGATATAACCACTGGTGTAGTGCAGGCTATACGCAGGTATACGGCGTATACCCACTTCTTTATCAGTCGGCATTGCGTACACCCACTTTTAAATCTCCTCTGATGCGCATCATTCAGCAGTGTTCTGCAGTAGCCATGCATCACAATAATTTATAATTATATGTATATAACGTCGTATCACAAAATTACAATTCAATTACAATTCTTTATCGATTAACTTGCAGTTAGTGAAGGCGGGATAGGCGGAATCGCGCTGAATGACACACAACAGAAGCGCGCTCTCGCGTGCGCTCTCTCTCTCTCACTGTTGCAGGCGCGATCAGTTCTCTTGCGCCTGAATAGTCAAATACACGTGCACACAGATGTCAAAATATCCATCGTGTGGAGTATCTCACACGAACACAGTCGGTTATGGCTTAAGTGTACGTAAACAGGTGGGTAATAACTGGATATGTGTCAGAATATTACGTCGATTTATTCAGCAGCCCAATTAAATACCTGTCTGTCATTAATGTTAATCAAACAACTACAGGTGTTAAATACATGTATACATATTAAATAAACCTACTGTATCTGATTTTTTTTTTAATTTAGGCTACTATTGTTTTTGTAATTTGATTTGCTTCTTTGTTTAACTCGTATCATATTAAATTTCTCATATTAGCCTGATGCCATATTGTCCACCACTTGCCCACCTGCACATACCAGCTGATATGCAATGTAGTCTTGAATTGGGTGGTCACTCTGCATTTGAAAGTTTGAAAGGGTTTTAAATCTTCTAAATCAAGTAAAATGACTCAAAATCAAGTAATTTAAGCATGCCAAAGTCAACTTTAATCACATAAAATGTAATTTCCAAACAGCAAAATTGTGGAAAGTATAGTTTTATTTTTAAGAACAAGTCATCAACATTAACATAAATTACCAAAAAATAAATTACAAATCAAATCTTTTACTGCAGCTCTGCTTTAACAATAAATAAAAAATGCAGCAGCTGGTGGAACATTGAAAGTGCATTGAAGTGCAACAACATTTATATTCTTCAAAAGATCACATAACTGTATGCAGAAAATGCATTTGCTACTAACAGAACAGAGGTAGTTACAGGTAGCACAACTTCTACAGATTTTTTGCCAGGAACACTAGCTTGTTAACCATGTCTGGCTTCAGACAGGACCTCTGACAACTCACAATGTTGCCTGATGCACTAAAAATTCTCTCTGAGGGAGAGCTGGTGGCCTGCATGCACAAGTATTTTCTTGCCATGTTGCTGAGCCGGGGAAAGTTGACTTTGTGAGTTAATCTCCACCACAGAAGGGGGTCCTCGTCGTTGTCAATTGTGGGGGACTGCATGTAGGCACTCAGCTCAGCTTCTATGGCAGCAGTGGGATCGATTGGTACTGTTGCACCTGCGGTGGATCTTTTGAAGAAACTTCCCAACGACTTTTTAGCCTTTTTGGTGGGTGGGGGTGAAACTTCTTCCACTCTGGTCTCTCTGCACGCAACAGAATGCTAGAAAATATTAAAAACAAAAAAGAGAATTTAATTGGTTTTATATATGAATGATCATTACTGTATGAACAACACAATTCAGCTAAATTTAAACTTAAATATTTACTAAAATGTAAGATAATGCATTTAAATGGAAGGAACTCCTCATTTACTCCATTCTAACCATTATTTTTACCTTGTGTTCCATCATCTTCATCTCTGACACCAGTCTGGCTTTGATGATGGGGACGTCGTTGACACTGATGTATTGTGTCTTGTATCTTGGATCTAAGAAGGATGCCACATCCAGGAGCTCTTGTGTAGCTCTCTCTTCATACTTGCTGTTCAAGTACTCCAAAATTTTCTTTTTTAAGGACTTGGTCATGTCCGTATCACCCTCCTCTGGTGCCAAGATGGTTGTGTTAAACAGGCTGAGTACTGGTTTGATGTGTGAAACACTAACGTAATCCTCCCCTGACAGAGCATCCGTGAATTCCAGCAGTGGTCCCAGTGCCTTGCTGACTGACTCCAGCACATCCAGATCTTGATATCCAAGAATTAGGTGCCGGGTGTTTCTGTCCTCCGAGAGGACCTCATGGAGTGCTTTCTGCTGCTCCAGGATCCTGTTAATCATGAGCACCCTAGATCCCCATCTAGTTTGACACTCAATGATGAGTCCATGGACTGGAAGGTTGAGGCGCTTCTGGGCTTGCTCAAGTGCCACTCTCTTTTTCCAGCTGTGTGAGAAGTGGCACACCAACTTTTTGCAGACACCTGTTGCACGGCTGATCCGGCTGTCACCTTTCACTGCGTTTTCTTGGAAAAATAGATGTACAAAAATGATTATTTTACAACAGCTAAATAACCACATAATAAAGCAGATTGTTCTCTCTCTCTCTCTCTCTCTCTCTCTCTCTCTCTCTCTCTCTCTCTCTCTCACACACACACACACACACCTCTCTCTGTCTCAAAGTTATTAAAAATAAACATAGCAAAACGTACCTATTGCCAAGTGTAGCCTGTGTCCGAAGCACTGAAGGCGCGTCCAGCCATTCACCTCCAAAGCCTTTATCATGTTCGATGCGTTATCAGTCGTCACGCAAACTTGTTGGTCCTCCTTCAAGTTCCAGTCTGCTAACGCATCTCTCATCTCCTCCGCTATATTATCCCCGGTATGCTCCACGGGGAAGAATGATGTCTGCAGACAGCGGGTCTTGAGTTCGAAGTTTGTTGTAATAAAATGGACCGTTAAACTTATGTATGGTTCGGTTGTGCGGCTCGACCACAGGTCCGTGGTGGTGGCGAAATGATCGATTTCACGGAGCTCGGATTCAACACTCATTTTACACTCATTATAAAGTTTTGGAATGGCCACTTGATTAAAATGTGTTCGGGATGGTATTTCATAACGCTTGTCCAGCGTCCGAACCATTTTTTTAAAGCCTTCTTTTGAGACAGTGTACACAGGTACCATGTCTTTTGCAATGTGGAATGTCATAGCGTCTGTAATTTCTTTATGTCTGGTGGACGTGGACTCGTACGGCGAAACGCTACTGAATGCATCAGCAATCAAACTTTGCTTTGGTTTATTTTGGGATGACTGAGAAGTCCCCGGTGTTTCTCTCATTGTCATGCACTCTTCATGCAGCACGCGATGGTGTTGTTTCAGGTGGTGAAACATGTTTGTTGTGCTACCTTGCTTAGTCGCAATTTTTGCTAAGCATGACCTGCACAACACGTCACTCTGGTTTACATCGTCTTTTCTGAATCCAAAATACTTCCAAATTATGGAAGATGATTTATGTTTTGGCACCAAGTCAGATTCTGCACTGCCACCGGCCGCATTATCTCCCGCACTCATTTTCTTTCTTTCTAATCTATCCGCTGTCTCTGTACATAAAAGCAGATCATTCAGCGCTGTTGCTGCTGCGGTGTGTCACGTGACGCGTGTTGAAGAATTCTCTTCTTATAAAAATTTCTTCACAAAGGATTAGTGATTCCAGAAGAGGCTTTATTCACACCAAACACAGCAATGAAGCCGGAGGGCCGTCAGCCACCGGCCCTCCTGCTACTTGAATTTTCTGTCATATATATACCATAGTTGTCTTCCTATTTTGGTAACCACTGTTGTCTTCCTAACATGGTAACAACCCCCTGGCTCACATATTACCACATTCTAAGTTCTAATTCTGTTCCTGTCCTTCTAAAGGGCATTCTCAAAGTCAGCATACATTTAAACACAGTCAGCACACATTTGAACACACTTGAGATGTCAGCACACATTTGAACATAATAGTGTCTTTTCATTAGCCTTAAACTGCTAATTTTTAACTAATAAAATCTTCTACATTCCCCCCTCTGGGGCTTAACTAAGCCCCACCTTTACTAACCTTTTCCCAGATGTGTAGGTTTCAGAATCCAGTTTTTTCAGTTATGCTACCTAATGACTTAAAATAAGTCACTCAGTTTCACTACCAATGACTAGATTATGCAACCACACTCCGGAGGAATATTAGAACCAAACATCTCCTTCCAGATTTTGCTTTTGTTCTCTTTTTCAGGAATGGAGTAAAAGATTCTAATTTCCCTAATTCCTATGTCTTATCATCAGTACATTGTTATAAGCGTGAGTGTGCAATTTGTTCAGCCTTGCCTGTGGTTGTCACAGTTATGTAGAATAATCAAACATCAAATCATACATTATACTATCAAAAGTTCTTTTTATATTGTAGTCATCTTCTTCAACCCAGATACTTTGCGCATCGTAGAAGGTCACCCTTTGGGGAGGGGTTAGGCTAGCACATACACCCAGGGTCTGGCTCATCATTCATCTTCTTCGTCCTCATTGGAGGTACTTGAATCAACTTCCAATGCTTGCAAAATCCAGTGTGATTTATCAAGCCAGTCCTTATTATCCCTTAGGTTTTCATTGTCCTGAACACCCTCAGATACACCTGGTCACCTGGGTCAATTGAACAAGATGTTTCTGTCTCCTCACTGGGCTGCTTTCTTTTTTCCTGTAAATATATAGCTTTACATATTGCAGTTAGTTTCCTCATATAAGATCTTAATTCCATTTGCAATTGTTCTATAGGCGGTCCTTTGTATCAATCAATTTTAATCAATCAACCTCTGCAATATGGTACAGGCATGGGTCGACCCGTAAGCATTCCATGCGGTGTTAAATGTATGATTCTGTTAGTTTGCATGCGACAAGTCATTAGTGCAAGTTTTTTTTTTTTTTTTTTTTTTTTTTTTTTTTAATAAACGCCAACCCGTTATCTGAACTTATTTCTGATGGTATTCCAAATCTAAGAATTTACCTCTTTTGTTTGAAATTTGAGAATTTACCTCTTTTGTTTGAAATTTGATTACTGTTCCTGAACCCTCATCCGAAGATGGTACTGCTTCTATCGATCAATTATCACAAGCATATATCGTTTACCTTGTACTCGCTTTATCATGTCCACATAATCCATCACCAGATGCCTAAAATTGTCTACCATCGCGTATAAATATGGAGACCAATTTCCTTGTTGTTTAATTTTTCGTATTACTTCCCCCCTCGCGCAGTGATCAAATCCCTGCGCATCTGAAATGAGAATGTTCAAAAGCATTGTTGGTGCAAAAATCTGTCCTTCATGCGAACGCCAAATATCGTTTTCATCTTTTTTTTTTTCCCCTCTGATGCCACATAGTATGTTCATAAGGGCCTGCTTGTTGCTGTATTCGAACAATATCTTCCAGTTGTGGTTGTGGTTCTATCAAAACTACTGGAGTAAGTATTGCCACTAAACATCCTTAAATAGCTCACTCTCAACAGTCTCTATTGATTGGGATTTTGCTATCATTTATGTTTGTCCTTTTTGATTTATAACTATCTCTTGAGTAATCCCCATTAATTTTGTTTCACACAAGACTTTTATGAAATTTTTGTCAACAGAGTAAAAATTTAATGGATTTATTGTTGAATTCCACTGGCATTGTTCAGCTTTTTTCATCATTGGCTGTAAATCTTTTGGCTTCCTAATTCTTTCCTGTATAAAGATATGTGGAACAGACTATGGTACATTGAACCAACTTTTTTATAAATTCATTTTCAGTTATTTTCATTACTGCTCACTGTTTACCTATTATGATGTCTTTTGAGGTAATCTCAAATTTTTTTTTCTGTATGTTTCTTTTTGCCATTTCTTTTCTATTTTTTCATCTCTCTCTTCATCATATATCATAGTACAGTGAAATCCTGACTTTGGTAACTGCGCTTCAGAAATCTGCGCTTCAATAAACTTTCCCCATTTATTAATGATTTGTCTTACATCATTTTCTATTTGTCCTATCCAGTATACATTTGCTTTTGGCTCAGAAATCATCATTTGAGTTTTTATTTCTTGTAAGTCTATATACACTCCTTCTGGAGAACACCAAATTTGAAGTCCTAATTTGCATAATGCATCTCTTCCTAACAAATTTACAGGAGTTTGATTTGATACAAGAACTGGTAAGGTCACACTTTTATTTTTAGTCTGTAATCAAACTGGAGTTGTCAGAGGAATTAACTGTATTTGTCCCCTGTCTTTGCAAATTTTGAGCGGGTCGTTGCCAACCACCCCACCTTTCACCCCTGAGTGACTGTTGCCATGGATTGTTTGGGCAATTGGTTTTGTTGTCCACAACCCTCTCTGTCCTCCATGCTGTGTATTTCTTTTCCATCCTGCCGGCCCTTGTTGCTGAGCTTACACATTGACCATGGGTGCAGGAACCTGTTGTAAATTTGGAGGAATTGCTGCAGTGGGTTATTTACAGAGGTATTCACAGGAGCGCTGCCATTTGGTCTGACTCTTCTCTTCAATGGGTCTCCTTCTGGATTTCCAGTCTCTTGCTTTGCACACATATGATTGGACTTTCTGTGTCCCCCAGCTGTCTACTTTGGTTGGATACTCCTTTTGCAATTCCTGTCATATTACCGGACGATATGCATCAAAAACAGTCTCATCCATATAGCAAGAGTTCACAGTTCTGTCTCGTTCAGAGGCTTGAAGAATTTCTTCCTTTTTTTGATCCACTTAGAATTTTCGCCAGAAGTGTTTTAATGTCCCCCACAGATCACAATTTGCCCATTGTCTTATCCATTTCCCAGCTCTCTCCTGGATGTCAGGAAGGCAGTTGACAAGCCCCTCAAAATCTTTTGTCACCCATAATCAAAATAGGGAGTTGTTTTACTTCCCTGTTTCTCTTACTTGTGACCACCTTTCTTCATCAAATGTTACCTCCTCTTCATTTTCTATATTTAAACTCTCTAATAATTTTTTTTCTATCACTCGCCTGTATTTCTGTGCATTTTAATAATTCTTCTATTTCTTTGATGCTTTTATTTAATTCTTCTATTTGTGTTTCTGTTTCACCTTTTTATTGATTTTTTATTTTATTATTCTTTTCTTCTTCTTTCTGCCTGTTTAACCTCATTCTTAGTTTTTAGTTGCTCTAATACATAACCTAACGGTACATTTTTCTCTAATGTTTTACTTTTCTCCTTTTGTCTCACATCTTGTCTTGTTTGTTTTTCGTTTTCTAACTCCATCTGTCCTTCCATTTGCATTTAGGATTGGGAACTGCCCTTCTGGAGTTACATTTGACAGGGTATTAGAAAACATGTTTTTTTTGTTTTTTTTTTGTTTTTTCCTTCTTTGTCTACCTCTTAAAATTTTCCTTGCCTGTATTATATATATATTTTTTTTAATAATTCTTCTCCTTCTTTTCTAAACAATGCCAGCACTGCTTTTTCCTTTTCTCTTTTAATTTCTTTAAACTGTTCTTGATTTTGTAATTTTTTATCAAGGTTTCCATTTCTTCGCATAATGTTACATCAAATCTCCCTTCTTTTGGCCATTTGGTTATCATATCCTGAGTTCTTTTTTGCCATTTATTTGACATCTTATCTATTAATTCTAACAGTGGGTATTTTGAGCCTAACATTTCCACCGGAGTGGCCATAATTGTCCTTTAATCAATAACTATTTTAATAAACAATTTCTAGACCTGATTCACTTCTTTAACTTACTTTACTTTACTTTCTTTAACTTTAACTTGTTTTCAAATATAATTTTCAAATTAATCACTTATTTATTTATTTTATTTTATTTAACTTTGCCTTTTTATTTTTCATCATATACAATATCTGCTAATCACCAGCTACTTTTTAATTTTCCACATTTTAATTTTACTATTTAACTTTACTTTGCATTAATAAAATTATTCACCACTTGTCATATCTCTTCTTTATTTTGTTCTAATTCTGAAACAGGGCTCATACAGACTCTTTTATCTCTTTCTCAAATGAAATGTGCACCTCCAATCACAGAATGCTGGAAGACAACCTCACAAGAAGAAAAGCTTATTTTTAACCACTGACACTCAAACTTGCACACACATACACACACACTATTCTTAGCCACAGGCAGTCCAGCAAACACACTCTATTCTATACTTTTAAGAAAATAATTATTGTTTTACTCTTAATTTTTTCTTTATTTATTTAACTTAATCAAATCGATACACTTCCTCAACACGATTTGTATTTCTTATTTTTTAATTTAATCAAATCAATGCACTAATTCTTATTGTCAAGTCTATTGATACACTTCCTCAACTCAATAACTTACAATTAAAACTCTTTTTGTCCAATTTATCAATACACTTCCTCAACATGATAAACCACAATTAAAACCTTATCAATACACTTCCCCAACATGATAAAGCTCAATTAAAACCCTTTTTTTCAAATTTATCGATACACTTCCTCAACACGATAAAACACAATTAAAACCTTATCGATACACTTCCTCAACACGATAAAGCACAATTAAAACCTTTTTATCAAGTTTATCAATACACTTCCTCAACATGATAAACCCCAATTAAAACCTTATCAATACACTTCCCCAACATGATAAAGCTCAATTAAAACCTTTTTTTCAAATTTATCGATACACTTCCTCAACACGATAAAACACAATTAAAACCTTATCGATACACTTCCTCAACACGATAAAGCACAATTAAAACCTTTTTATCAAGTTTATCAATACACTTCCTCAACATGATAAACCATAATTAAAACCTTATCAATACACTTCCCCAACATGATAAAGCTCAATTAAAACCTTTTTTTCAAATTTATCGATACACTTCCTCAACACGATAAAACACAATTAAAACCTTATCGATACACTTCCTCAACACGATAAAGCACAATTAAAACCTTTTTATCAAAACTATCTGGCTTGACAAGAATACACATAACCTAATTTACGCTTCTACACGGCCCCACGGCCTTTTTGTTAGAAATTATACAGCATGCATTTATTCTGAAATCAAAAATCCTTTTCAGTTCTTTAAATTTGGAGAAGCTGTCTCACCACAACAGGTACATTTCTGGCGAATAACACAAACTTTAAGCAAAAACTGCTTACCGTGGCCACTTGTTTGTGCTGATTCGTCCAGGAACACCCTGCCGCGGTTCTTTATCAGCTCCTGAGCCAGTCCCACCTGGGTTGCCAAATATGTTGAAGAATTCTCTTCTTATAAAAATTTCTTCACAAAGGATTAGTGATTCCAGAAGAGGCTTTATTCACACCAAACACAGCAATGAAGCCCTCCTGCTACTTGAATTTTCTGTCATATATATACCATAGTTGTCTTCCTATTTTGGTAACCACTGTTGTCTTCCTAACATGGTAACAACCCCCTGGCTCACATATTACCACATTCTAAGTTCTAATTCTGTTCCTGTCCTTCTAAAGGGCATTCTCAAAGTCAGCATACATTTAAACACAGTCAGCACACATTTGAACACACTTGAGATGTCAGCACACATTTGAACATAATAGTGTCTTTTCATTAGCCTTAAACTGCTAATTTTTAACTAATAAAATCTTCTACATGCGTCACCATGGAAACGCCACCCCCCTCTCACAATATAGTTCCAACGTCCCTGGTAGTGTGTGCGCGCTGGCTTTAGCGGTTCACTCGTAAAACTGGTGTTTGTTGTGACTGCTAGAGTTGTATGCAGGGCGAACGCGGAGAGGGGAAATCTATATCGTCTATATCGTTACTTTTTTCGATAGTAATATCTTGAAAGTTCATATCTAGATATAGATACGATAACGATATATCGTTCAGCCCTAATAGCGCTTTTAACAATGTAGATTGTTTCAAAGCAGCTTTACAGTGTTAAACAGGAAAATAATGCAGCATAATTTTATTCAGCTGTATAGCCATTCTGGAAAAATTTCAAGTATCATACAGTGACATTGTGGGCTTTAGATCAATAATTTGATCAGTAATTTAGTTTAAATGGTTAATTTAGTTTATTATTTAGATGTATTTCGATGTTTAGTTGAAAAATTTAGTGTCCCCAACTGAGCACGCCAAGCCAGAGGCAACAGTGGCAAGGAAACCAAAACCCCATTAGGTGACCTAATGGAGAAAAATAAACCTTGGGAGAAACCAGGCTCAGTCGGGGTGCCAGTTCTCCTCTGGCCAATTAACAAACAGCGTATTATTATTATTATTCTGGCAGCTTTACAGCTCAGAGGTCATAATAGATCAGAATATTCGAGGGACCGGGGGCAACATGCTGGAGACGGGTTTATTGAGGATGATGTTGATTAAATAATTATTAAAGTGCAATATTCGAATGATCGGAGGCAACACGCCGGAGACGGGTTTATTGAGATGCCGTGTCGATGAGGCAGTTGCAGTCTAATCACGGCCTCTGCAGACACTTCGGGGTCCTGTGTTGGTCTTCTCTGAGCGCAGGTCCACCATCTGAACTGGATACGGCCCGGATCCGGCTGACTGCAGTAAACCTCGGGATAAAACAGAGAGACTATCATTAGCGTAGATGCCATTCTTCTAATGATGTAACGAGTACATCAGGTGTTATGGGAAGTGTTCCCGGTTCCGGCTGACCTAGTTAATGCAGCCTAACAATCATTTCATTGAAAAAGTGTTTTATGTGTATGCCACAGTAAAGAGATGTGTTTTTAGTCTAGATTTAAACTGACAGAGTGTGTCTGCTTCCCGAACAATGTTAGGAAGACTGTTCCAGAGTTTAGGTGCTAAATAGGAAACCGATCGACCGCCTGCAGTTGATTTGGATATTCTCGGTATGTTCAACTGGCCAGAATTTTGAGACCGCAGTAGACGTGATGGAGTATAATATGTTAAGAGCTCGCTCAAGTATTGGGGAGCTAAACCATTTAGTGCTTTGTAAGTAATAAGTAAGATTTTAAAATGTATGCGATGTTTAATAGGCAGCCAGTGCAGTGTTGACAGAACTGGGCTAATATGGTCATACTTCCTGGTTCTAGTAAGAACTGGAGCTGCTGCGTTTTGGACCAGCTGGAGTTTATTTATTAAGCGAGCAGGGCAACCACCCAGTAGAGCATTACAATAATCTAACCTTGAGGTCATGAACGCATGAACTAACTGTTCAGCATTTTGCATTGAGAGCATGTGCCGTAATTTAGATATATTTTTAAGATGGTAGAAAGCAGTTTTACAGATGCTAGAAACGTGGCTTTCAAACGAAAGATTGGTATCAAAGAGCACACCCAGGTTCCTCACTGACGACGAGGACTTGACAGAACAGCCATCAAGTGTTAGACAGTATTCTAGGTTACTACTTGTGGAGCTTTTTTTGTCCAATAATTAAAAATTCAGTTTTTTCTGAATTGAGTTGCAGGAAATTACCAGTCATCCAATGTTTTATATCAGCTATGCATTCCGTTAATCTTGTGAATTGGTAAGTTTCTTTAGGGCGTGAAGAAATATAGAGCTGAGTATCGTCAGCATAACAATGGAAACTAACGCCATGCTTCCTAATGATATCTCCCAGTGGTAGCATGTACAGGGTGAAGAGTAGCGGTCCTAGCACTGAGCCTTGTGGTACTCCATACTGAACTTGCGATCGGTGTGACATATCTTCATTTACTACTACAAACTGATAACGGTCGCATAGGTATGATTTAAACCATGATAATGCAATTCCACTAATACCTACATAATTTTCGAGTCTATTCAAAAGAATGTTGTGGTCGATAGTATCAAATGCAGCGCTAAGATGGAGTAACACTAATAGAGAGATACAGCCACGATCGGATGATAAGAGCAAATCATTTGTAACTCTGACGAGAGCAGTCTCGGTGCTATGATACGGTCTAAATCCTGACTGGAAATCCTCACAGATACCATTTCTTTCTAAAAAAATAACATAATTGTGAAGACACTGCCTTTTCAAGTATTTTTGACAGAAAGGGTAGATTTGAGATTGGTCTATAATTGACTAAATCTGTAGGATCAAGTTGCGGCTTTTTAATAAGTGGTTTAATAATAGCCAACTTAAAAGTTTTCGGTACATATCCTAATGACAAAGATGAATTAATGATATTAAGAAGAGGATCTATGACCTCTGGTAGCATCTCTTTTAATAGCCTAGTTGGTATAGAGTCGAGCATACATGTTGTCGATTTTGATGATTTAACGAGTTTAGCCAATTCTTCTTCTCCTATAGCAGTGAATGAGTGTAATTTTTCCTCAGTGACACTACAATGCTCTGTCTGATGTGATGCTGTATTAGACGGCTGCATGGTTAAAAATTTTTTCCTAATATTATCAATCTTACATGTGAAGAAGTTCATAAAGTCATTACTGCTGTGCTGTTTACAATCATCAGAAGTTGAAGCTTTATTTTTGGTTAATTTAGCCACTGTATCGAATAAATACCTTGGGTTGTGTTTGTTTTCTTCCAAGAGAGTTGAGAAATAAGCAGATCTAGCAGTTTTTACAGCCTTTCTGTATGTGATCATGTGCTCTTTCCACAAATTACGAAATACCTCTAATTTTGTTTTCTTCCAGCTGCGCTCCATTTTTCTGGCTGCTGTTTTAAGGGCCCGGGTGTGCTCGTTGTACCACGGCGTTGGACTATTTTCTTTAATCTTCTTTAAGCGCAGAGGAGCAACTGTGTCTAAAGTACTGGAAAAGAGAGAGTCAATAGTTTCAGTTGCAACATCGAGTTCTTCTATACTATCTGGGATGCTGAGCAGATGATACTGATGAGGGAGATTATTTAAGAAGCAATCTTTAGTAGCGGCAGTGATTGTCCTGCCATTTTTGAAGCGAGGGGGCGGCTTTGCAACCTTAGCTAAATTAAGTATACATGATACTAAGTAATGATCTGAGATGTCATCGCTCTGCTGCAGAATTTCAACGGTATCAACATTTGTTCCATGTGACAATATTAGGTCTAAAGTATGATTATGGCGATGAGTGGCTCCTGACACGTGTTGCCTAACTCCAATAGAGTTTAGTGTGTCTTTAAATGCTAATCCCAATACGTCTTTTCCGTTGTCTACATGGATATTAAAATCACCAACAATTAGTACTTTATCTACGGCCATTACTAACTCTGATAGAAAATCAGCAAATTCTTTGATAAAGTCTGTATTATGCCCAGGTGGCCTGTATACAGTAGCTAACACAAATTTTGAACGGGTTTTATCATGTACACTACATAGCGTTACATAAAGCACCAAAACTTCGAAGGAATTATATTTGAAACTAGACTTCTGAGTAATACTGAAGATATTATTATAAATTACAGCAACCCCTCCCCCTTTACCTTTCAGACGCGGCTCATGTTTATAACAATAATCTTGGGGGGTGGACTCATTTAAGGTAATGTAGTCCTCAGGTTTTAGCCAGGTTTCTGTCAAACAGAGCACATCTAGATTATTATCTGTAATAATATCATTAACAATAAGCGCTTTTTGGGAAAGGGATCTAATATTCAGCAACCCAAGCTTTATCAATTGTTCATCTGTATTATATATTTTGTTTATTTGTTGGACGTCAATTAAATTTTTACTGTTGAATGGTTTTGATGTTTTTTTGTATTTACTAATTCGGGGAACAGACACAGTCTCTATATGATAATATCTAGGTGAAAGAGTCTCTATGTGCTGGGATTTATCTGACTCCGGTGACATGTGACAGCTAGCAGACGGTCGGTTTAGCCAGTTTGTCTGCTTCCTGACCTGGGCCCTAGTGAGTCAAGGTTTAGCTCTAAGACTATGTGCCAGATTACTAGAGAGAAGAGCGGCACCACCCCAAGAGGGATGGATGCCATCCTTCTTCAACAGGTCAGGTCTGCCCCAAAAACTTTTCCAATTGTCTATGAACCCTATGTTATTTTGCAGACACCACTTAGACAACCAGCCATTGAGTGATGATAGTCTGCTAACTATCTCATCACTCCTTTTTGCCGGGAGCGGTCCAGAACAAAAAACAGCCTCAGACATCGTACTAGCAAGTTCACACACCTCTTTAATGTTAATTTTGGTGATCTCCGACTGGCGAAGTCGAACATCATTAGTGCCGACTTGAATAATAATCTTAGAGAATTTACGATTAGCTTTAGCCAGCACTTTTAAATTTGCTTTGATGTCAGGTGCTCTGGCTCCCGGTAAACAAGTGACTATGGTGGCTGGTGTCTCTATCTTCACGTTCCGTGTAATAGAATCGCCAATGACTAGGGCACTTTCAACAGGATACTCAGTGGGTGCTTCACTGAGAGGGGAGAACCTGTTTGATGTTCTTTTTTTTTTGTATATTATGTTTTTATTTTGACAATAAGACAGCAAGACAAGACAACACAACATAGGACATTACAAGGAAACAAGGACCACAATAACAATAATAATAACAAGGGAAAAGGAGAAAAAAATAAAAAATAAAAAAAATACATAAATACATACATGTTCCATACATTTTATGAATTTTGAAATGCTATACATATGTTTCTAAGCAAGTAGATTTGGGCAGTATAAAGTAGACTTGTAGGTAATGAAAAGGGTCAAACTTTTAAGCTATTATCACTAACAGTCGATAGATAGTTAAGAAAGGGTTCCCAGGTGGCTTCAAAGCCTGCAATGTTACCTGAGATATTATGTCTAAGTCTTTCTAAATGCAAAGTAGTGGAAAGTTCAGCCAGCCAGGATTTAAAGAGCGGTTTCGATGTCTTTTTCCAAAGACATAGAATTATTTTTTTGGCTACTACCATGCCAAACTGTAGGGCTTTCTGAATTTGATGGTCAAAACCATGGAGAGAACTAGACCAGCCAAAAACAGCTATAGCCGGGTCAAAAGAGAGGTCACAAGAATAAGCTTCTGAATAGAATTTGAAAATTTCGTGCCAAAACTCATATACTTTCGGGCATGACCAAAAGAGATGTCCCAAGGTGCCTTCAGCAGATTCACACTTGTTACAGATAGAGGAGGTGGAAGGATAGAATTTGCTAAGTTTAGTCCTAGAATAATGAAGTCTATGTACTACTTTATATTGAATTAGTTGATGTCTTGAGTTGATAGAACATGTACTTATGATCTTAATAGACCTAACCCAGTGTTCATCAGGTGTCTGAATACCTAAATCCTTTTCCCAGGAATCTTTCAGATGTAGTGTGGATATGTTGAGCTGATCGGTGAAAATATCCATAAAACGAGAAATCAGATTAGGGGCATCAGGAGAGGCAGAAAGTAGTTTGTATATTTCATTTTCATCTGTAAGTAGTTCAAAGTGTGGAATAGACTTACGAACATAATTTCTCAGCTGAAGGTATCGAAAAAAATGTGATGCTGGAAGATCAAATTTATCTTTCAGTTGGGAAAATGTGGGGAATTTACCGTCTATGTACATATCTTTCACTGTAACCATTCCTCTACTGGACCAAGACGAAAATGTGGAATCTGTAAGTGATGGCTTAAAGGCGTGGTTATAAGCGACAGGGGTAGATAATGCGGTGAGCGGCAACTTGGACGCTTTACGAATCTGGCGCCATATTTTAAAAGAACTACAAAGTATAAAATTTGTTTTGGCCACTGTTATGGGTGGCGCGGGTGCCGCAAAAAGCAGAGAAGAGAGAGAGTAATTAGTAGCACTTTGTTCGATGGCAAGCCAGGATGGAATGTCGCCTAAAGGCCCCACACGAAGAGATTTTTTCCAATATGATAAGGCTCTACAGTTTGCGGCCCAGTAGTAATGTTGGAAGTTGGGCAGACCTAATCCGCCCAAGGACCTTGGTTTACATACATGTAGTTTAGAAATACGGTGCGCTTTAAAGCCCCATACAAATGGTAATATAATCGAATCCAGGGCTTTGAAGAAAGATTTAGGCAGGAAAATTGGCAGGTTTTGGAAAAGGTATAGAAATCTGGGCAGTGTCACCATCTTGATTGCATTCACACGTCCTATCATAGACAATGGGAAGGTCCTCCAGCTTTCTATATTACGTTTCAAGCTCTCTAGCATGGCTAAGTAGTTCAATTTATATATATCCTTGGTATTTTTCGGTATCATGACCCCAAGATATTTCAGATTATCCGTTGCGATTTTAAAAGGTAGATTTTGAAAGAAGCCTGGGTCAATGTTGTCAGTTACAGACATGAATTCGCTCTTTTGCCAATTTACAGTGTAACCAGAGAATTTTCCAAAGGTCTCCAGTAAATCTAATAAGGGTGGAACGGACCGCTCTGGATCAACAAGATAAAGAATAATGTCATCGGCGTATAAGGATATATGATGATTTACTTGGCCTATGATGGGGGATAGGATAAGTGGGTTATTCCTTATGGCCGCAGCGAGGCGTTCTATAGCGATGGCGAAAAGTAAGGGCGAGAGTGGACACCCTTGTCTAGTGCCTCTGTACAGGGAGAATTGGGGGGATTTATCAAAATTAGTAAGTACTGAGGCCCTGGGCTTAGCGTAAAGCATTTTCACCCAAAGAGTGAATGATTCACCTAGCCCAAACTCCTGGAGCGCTGAAATTATGTAATTCCATTCAATTTGGTCGAAAGCTTTTTCAGCGTCCAGGGATAAGATGGCGATCTTTGAGAGAGAATCATGTTTTGAGTATAGGATATTCATTAGTCGTCTCACATTAAAGAAGGAAAAACGCCCTGAGATGAAACCGGTTTGGTCAGGGTGAATAATTTTTGTTATGCATTTGTTTAACCTATTCGCGAGGATCTTGGTAAAAATTTTAAGATCTGAATTTAGAAGAGCAATGGGACGGTATGATGCCGGATCCGTTTCTTCTTTCCCTTTTTTAAGGATTAAAGAGATGTTGGCATCATACATTGATCGCGGGAATGTTTGATTATTAATGGAATGATTAAATAACCTAAGCATAAGTGGAGCGATTTTCAGAGAGTATCTTTTGTAGAATTCAATTCCAAAGCCGTCAGGTCCAGGGGCCTTATTACTAGGGAAAGAGGCGATGGCTTTGAGTATCTCATCTAATGTTATATCTGCATTAAGGGCGTCACGTTCTGAATCATTTAATTTTGGAAGGTCTAATGAATGGAGGAAGTGGGAAAGGGCTGAAGGGGTGGCAATGGACCGAGATTTGTATAAAGTTTTATAGAAATCTCTAAAACAATCATTGATATCTTTGGGGTGTGTCACTAATGTTCCATCTTTTTTCTTGATTTGGTGAATGGTTCTATTTGCTTGAATGCTTCTCAGCTGGCGTGCAAGTAGCCTATCTGGTTTGTCCCCTAGTTCGAATTGTTTTTGTTTTATTTTTAATAACATATTGTTAACTTGATTGGAAATGATTGTATTATATTCTAGCTTTAATGCTGCAATTTCTTTGAGGAGGTCAGGGTCTGTGGAGTCTACGTGTAATTGTTCAAGATGGTTAAGACAAGCTTCAATTTCTGACAGGCGCGCTTTCCTCTGTTTTTTCAACCCAGATTCATATGATATGATGTGTCCCCTTAATACAGCTTTAAATGACTCCCACAGAGTTGAGTCGGACACATCCCCTGTATCATTAAACAAAAGATACTCATCTAACCATTTGTTGACATGGTGAGAGAAGCGAGGATCAAGAAGTAATGTAGGATTGAATCTCCAAGTGTAATTAGGTTTGATTTCAAAGAGGTCAAGAGAAATGGTCACAGCAGAATGGTCTGAAATTATCCTATTATGATGTTTTGTAGAAGTTACACATGAGGCAACCTTGAAGTCAACCAGGAAAAAATCTATTCTAGAGTATGAGTTATGGACGTGGGAGAAAAAGGTGTATTGACTATCATTTGGATGCTTTAATCTCCAGACATCAACCAAGTCAAGTGAGTTAATTAATTCGTTCAGGGTATTAGTGGAATTAGGCAGGTGACCCACAGAGCGGGCAGGTGTCCTGTCTAGGGTGGGGTCCAAAACAAGATTAAAGTCACCACCAACTATAAGGTGTGTGTTTGATAGGTTGGGCAAGAGGTTGAAAACTTTGCGGAAAAAGGATGGGTCGTCATAATTTGGTCCGTATATGTTCAAAAGTGTAATATGTACTGAGGAAATTAGACCAGAGACTATCAGATATCGACCATTTGGATCACAGATAGTAGATAAATGCTTAAAGGGAATTGTTTTGCGGAACAAAATAGCGACACCTCTGGCTCTGCAGGAGAAAGTGGATTGGGACACCTGTGAGACCCAGTTACATCTAAGAAGCCTTTGTTCATTGTGTTTAATATGCGTCTCCTGCATAAATATAATATCAGAGGAGATTGACTTTAAGTAAGAGAGAACTTTAAACCTTTTAGCCCGGTTATTGATGCCTCTTACATTCCAGCTGGCTAGATTAATATTACAATCTGAATGTGTCATATTATATACCAATGTGGGTAGGTTACAGCGTTGTTGAAATGGCTATGTGGAACTGAGGTTATTGTGGTAAACAAGACAAAACATATAACATTCGACATATAATCGCAAAAGGAAAAAAAGAAGAACAGGAAAAATCTTAACACCCTCCCCCTCCCTCTAATCCACTTCCCCAAATGAAGTGGAGTAGAAAAAACTAACCCCATAAGAACCGTGAAGCTACAAGGCTGCCTAAGGAGCAAATAGGACATCCGTCACCTGTAACAGACTAACTGCCAAGTAGGAACGGCTCCTCCTTGATGAGCTTCGAAGAACCAAACAATCCAAGATTATGCCAAATCGTCAACAATCAAGTCCAGCTAACTGAGTTAGCGAGGTACGAAGAACGGACCCCTGGTCCCAACCAGAGAAAGTTTTCCAAAACATATTGATAACATGTGCTTTTCTCTCAGTGAGAGATACAGACAATAATACAGACCATATTCATCTTGATTCTTCAGGGTTTCAATAAAAGAAAAATAAAATCCATATTTCATCTCTGGAAGCCGGGCTAAATGAGCAATCTCTGTTACTGCATTCCTGTCGAGTTGGAGGTGTGTACTTGATGTTAAAATCAAGTGTTTTTGCCAAACATCACACACCAGGACAGACCCTCAGTCCCCACTCAGAGACCAAATACACACGTTAGAAATTATAAAGGAAGAAACAATCATGAGTCCTATTGATATAAGCTAACTCATAACTGGAAAGAATCATTAAAATCATAAAATTGATTGAGGCTTTGATTATACATTTAATTAGGATATATATAAATGTATTGAAGCGGTAGTGGATTTCAGAATACTTTATAAAAGTCTTTTAGGGTGCGTTCACACTTGTAGTTCGGTTCGTTTGGTTCGTTTGGTCCTGACCAAAAAACAAGAACAAAACATATAATCCTGGTCCGCTCAGCGTTCACACTGGCATCTTTAACAGTGAACCTAAAGTTACCGAACCAAAGGCATAGGGATACACTCACTACCTGATTGGTCGGCTTTTATGACGTATATTTCGCGATAGAGCTGCTCACCAAACATTTAGAACAATACTGTGTGCAGGACTAAACACCATCATCTCATGCGTGTGGTTTTATCTTTACCAGCTGAGAACTCACGAAGAGCTCATCAAATGCTCAACACATTCAGAACAGCAGAAGGATTTCCTCCGGTGTGCAGAAACGCAGATCTGCATATATTGATGAGGCTCTTCACCTCTCGCTGCTCCACGTTTGCCCTCTACTCATTGTGGATACACGATCTCTCCGCGTCGGCAAAAACTTGTAGCGGCGCATCTTGTGACATCACGTCCTGTTTTTGGTTCGTTTACATGTCTTTGGTCCGTGTTGCGTATCACACAGTGGAAACGTGTACTGTGGTCAGATGAATCAGTATTTGAGGTATTTTTTGGGAGGAATGGATGCCGTGTGCTCCGGACCAAAGAAGAAAAGGATCATCCAGACTGTTACCAGCAACAAGTCCAAAAGCCAGGGTCTGTCATGGTATGGGGTTGTGTCAGTGCCCTTGGCAAAGGTAATTTGCACTTCTGTGAAGGCACCATTAATGCTGAAAAGTACATCAAGATTTTGGAGCATAATATGCTGCCTTCAAGAAGACATCTTTTCCAGGGACGTCCATGCATATTTCAACAAGACAATGCAAAACCACATTCTGCTCACATTCTGCAGTCCTGGCTGGGGAGGAAGAGGGTTCGGGCACTTGACTGGCCTGCCTCAGTCCCGACTTGTCTCCAATAGAGAATGTGGACAACGAAGACCCCGTACTGTTGCCCACCTTAAGACTTGTTTGCAGGAAGAATGGGACAAAATTACACCTGAAACACTTCATCACTTGGTGTCTTCAGTCCCTAAACGTCTTTTAAGTGTTGTGAAAAAGAATGGCAACATTACAAAGTGGTAAATGCTTTACTGTCCCAACTTTTTTTGAAATGTGTTGCAGGTCTGAATGACAGGAAAGGATGCATATTTACAAATGACATGAAGTTGACCAGACAAAACATGAAATATTTTGGGTTCATATTGTCTGCAATGAAATAGAAGTCAAAGTAAATTTAGAAATCACCTCTTTTTTATTTTATTTGCGTTTTCCATACTGTCCCAACTTTTTTTATTATTATTTTTTTATTTATTTATTTATTTACAGGGACAGTGCATATTAATTAACATTTCTGTCAATATGCCAGAGTTAGCCAAAAGGCTATTTTTCACCTGCAGTCCCTAGACAGATGTCATCCTAAAAGAGAGTAAAAAAGTTACATTTTACATAACAATATAACAATTACAATACAATTTTAAAAAGTACTAAGTTAAGATGTACAATAAAAACACATCCGACCAACAACAGACAAACAGCAGACAAATACATGAGGACATACACACAACGCAAGAATCAAACAGGAGGCAGCGAAACAGGTCTAGTATTGGGCTTCTGATTTGGGGTTGTACAATTCTTTAGAGGGGGGTCAATATGACAATTTTCACCTGAGATTCGGAGCCAAATTACAGGAGGGTAAAAACGACTTTAAAAAAAATTGCAGCTTTATTTTACTTTTAAACAGAGATTGGTAGGACTATTAGTAAAATCTGTCAACTTTAGCCATCTTTGTTGCATTATATGCCAACAGTGACTGTTCAAATAAATTAGTTTTTTGCCCCAAGTTTGCATGCCTGTAACTCAAGAAGTATTAATGATATCCTAAAATCCTCTTATATTCTGGTTCTTTTCAAGCATTTCATTTGGTTTCTTCATTTTAAAGGCCCCATATGGTAAAATGCCAGAGATATGAAGATCTTAATGTGGTTTCATGAGTAAATTGGTCAATTGTTCACATTTTCAGTGGCCAAAAACCAAACGTGGGTCACTTTACACACAGCTGATACTTTTGTCTTTTACAGAGGAATATCTGAACAACAAATAATGTTGAAACTTGAAATGCATCTCGTTTTTTCTATAAACACAATTGCATAGAATATACCTGAGTGCCATAAAGTTTGTTAAAGTTTGTGTGCCTGTTATTCTAACATTATTAAAGATATCTTGATATTCTTAATTATTTTCAATGGGTAAAATGGTTGATTTGACATTGAATGACCCATTAATTACATTTAAATGTTTTCTGTCAGGAATATGGAGTATTTTGGTACAAGTTAGATATTAATTGCATTTAAAACAAGGTTTGTTGAACTCCTGTCCAAAGTCTGAGAGAAACAACAGGACCATCATGTTTATCTGAGCTGCTGAAAAGCCTCTTTGTCTCCTAAAGTTCCCTGTTTTCCCCTCATTCATTATGCTGATGTCTGAGATCTTCTGTAAAGTGGCACATTAAGCACATTTTATTGGTGTAATAGAGTCAGAGTCTGTGAAAAACTCTCTGCCAACATATTATTACACTCATAATAAACCACATTTCAATACATTGGTCCTTAAACATGTAAACCCTGGAGCTGATTAATGTTAAACTCTGTAATCTGAGAAACATCTCTCACCTGCAGACTGGAAATCCCCAATAGGTTGTTTGCACGTGGCGTCACTGCTGTAGTGGGGAGCGATTTTCTATATAGGAATCACTAACACAAACTCAAAATGCCTATGTTTTGTGTGGTTTATTGTTGCTCAAATGGATCAAACCGAAAAACCACAAAGAGCTTTTACTGTTTACGTAACTTTTATCACTTTTTTTTACTTTAAAATGTGCCGCCTTTAATGGTGTTTTGCATCTGCTGATACTGGACTTAATACGGATATCGGCTTACCTTTGTTTTTGACTTTGTTAAATATTCACTTTCTTCTTGGTATTGTAAGGTGGGGCCGTTCAGTCTGAACAGAGAAATCGTGGTTTCCCGGAAACAAAGGACTTTTCCAAAGATTACCATTTGAACACTTCCCCGCATACACAACAGCCCCACCCGAGACACATCACACTGAGACACACACACCTCACATTCACACCCTGAATAACTCACTCTCACCCACACTGAAAACCCATTCAAAATCTATGCAACGCTAAATGTGTACAATGTGTAACTATGCATGTTTAGTATCATTTGAAACATATCGGTGCGTCTGTTAAAATGGTCTCATTCTCCTAATCATAATGCAAACCTCCAAGAAGTTATATAAGTTGATAAAAATGCTGTATATCACCAAAAGGTGACCTCCCACAGATCGTCCACTCAAGTGCCTCCTGTATGTAAATAAGTGCCCTCCTTTGCAGATGTCTAGAACCCATTCAAACACAAATTCTGATTGCCCATTTGTGACCCCCCTGAATGAGGGACCAAAATCGAATTATAATCTCAAACAACACCATTTGTGGACTTATTGAATTATCTGGGTATTTAAGGGAAGGTGATACAAGAATCGGGGAGTCTGTATTGAGATTTCCCACACTGCTTGTGTGTAGTTTTTCACGACCAGTGTAGCGTCTGTAGGAATTGTGGACGCAGACACATAGTTTAATGAATCTTCCAAATAATTCGATCAAATGAACACCCCCTTCACAAAGCTCAATTCAGCTCCAGACCCCAGGAAATCGACCATCTATCACGGAGGCTCCATTCTTGTCCAAACTTAGTTAAAGAGGACAGAGGACTCGTTGTGATCATAAGACAAAGAAACAAACCAGATCTCTGTCTTTTCAATGACCAGTAAATGAACTCCACGTGACACAGCTAAAACTCCAAGCAAACTCACAGAAACTGTTACATATGGAGTGCATCAAATCACTGATTATTGGACTTTCATTCAAATAGCCTTCGACATAGCTTGTTAGTGTGTTTACAACTGAATACACGTGACTATTATGCGTGTATATCACTCCCAATTCATGCAATTATGTAACTATTGAATGAGTGGATGAAAAGGCACTGTGTTTGATATTGTTGTGTTGGTATGGGTATAATCCAACAGATGAGCTGAATGAAATCTTTAGAATTGATCATGTCCTTATAGTAAGAAATTAGGTCTAAATTTACTCCCTGCTTAAGAGCAGGAAACTAAATTACTATACTGCCCTACAAAGGCAGAAGACCTTAACTCACCAGAGTGTGAAACTGAGAAAAATGACTTTAAAGTTTTTTTGTTGTCCAGCCAATTGTATGACAGGTAGGACGCTGAAAATTTGCCAAGTAGTTGTCATAATTAATATATTTATCTACATTTAAAAAAATGTTGCTCAAACTGGACCTTTGACCCTTTTTCGGAAGTTAGTGTATTCTGCCTTTGCATTATCTGCAAAACAATAATGGGTCATACTAAGGCAAAATACCTTAACTTCTAATCTATTGATAATTTTGACTTTATCACTCTATACAAACATTTCTATGATAACAATGATAGCCTTAAAATAACATTTAGTGAGTTCTGTCTAGTAAGACTTAATATTACATCAATAGAATATTACAAAATAAAAAATAATGAGAAGGCTACAACTGTACTGGATCATTTTAAAACTTTATCATTGTACTTAATTTAAGTAAAATAACACTTTAAGAGGTTAATAAAGTAACCTTCCACAGATATTTCTTACATTTGAAAGGTTTGATTTGGCTATGCCAGTAATATGAAGACATCCTTTCTCAAATACCATTCACCCTTTTCTGACAAAACGTATAGGAATATGCTTATATCTGATGACATTGTGTGTATGTTTTCCAGAATGAATGAAAAAACTCTGTATTAATACATTTTCCTGGACAGAATGGAAAATGTATTTAGTACCACATGCATGTACAGACTACAGTTCTCGCTCACAAATTTGATGGGATTAGGATTGATTGTCTTGATATAGTCAGTTTATGACAGTTTACAAAGAAGGGAGTCTAACAACAAACTGATTTTAAGAAATGTATTAAATTAACAAGAAAGTGAAACAAAAGAATGTTAAGAGGTGAATAAAATAAAAAAGGTTGATGTATTTAGGCTGTGTGCGTGTGTGTGTGCGTGTGCGTGTGCGTGTGTGTGTGTGTGTGTGTGTGTGTGTGTGCGTGTGTGTGTGTGTGTGTGTGTGTGTCTGCCTGCACAGATGTGTGTGTCACGCCCACGAAGCGCGCGCTCTATTGAGATTCAAATACTGAGGCCACGCCCACACACACACACATCAGCTCAAACAAACACAGCGTGCAACGAGGTTGCTTTCTTTGTTTAAATTAGCTCAAAATGACTGTCAGATGTAAGTAATTACCTAGATAAACTCTACATCATTTAAAAGATCTAAGACTCAAGCTTCCATTTTTGACCTCTGTTTTATTCTCAAAGACATATAGTGAGACATATAGCGGGTTTAAATTCCCCAGTGAAAGACGGTAGCGGTCTGTAACTCAAGTGTAGCCTGGCGCAACCGCTTGAACTTGAAGTAAATGTGGCGTGCCCAAGAAGCAGACAGAGAAAAAGGGGTTCAAATTAGGATATTCGACTACGCCACCCTGGGAATATGACCAGTGCACAGGTTCCCTACTACAGACAAGGAGAATGGAGACACAGGTATTTGATACAAAAGTACAAAAATTTATTATGATTCATCCGAATAAAATCTGATGCACAATCACTCAATTGCAGTGTTAAAAGGACAGAAGCTGCGGCCTCGTTCAAGGAGTACCCGGCAAAAGACAGACACGCTCCTTTCACACGCACTGCACGCTCACATCACATGGGCCCCAGTGAAAATGATCAGTCACACCGGGATGCACAGAACAATTTCTCTATATTATTATTATTTTTCTTTTTTATGCAAGTTATTTGTAAATTAAACCAAGTAATTGCTGTCTATTGTTTATTTTTGTTAACTTGAAATGTGTAGGCTAAATAAAAGAGAAGTGGTTGTTCTGTACATTCTGTTTATTTTTGTAATGCAAGTTATAATTTGTACATTAAACAAATTCATACGTTCATGCATATATTTTCTTGTCATGTAAATTAAAATGTGTAAATGTATGAAGGTAAATTGATGCCTTAAAGAATCGCAAGCGTAGGGTAAGATTTGTGAAAGTGTACATAAAATTGCAAGCGTAAATTAAATTTGCATGCGCAAGATAAGTTTTGTAAAGGTGTAAATTGCCTTTCAAGTGTAAGAAAAAAATATTTGCAGCATTTTACTGTTATTCGTAAGTGTAATTCATGTATTGTGAAACTGCAGCGTCATGTTAACGCAAAATAAATATGATCTGTATTCTTATGACTTCCTTTTTTCTGCACTTACACTTTTGACATGTTTCTTTCGCCAAAACACGGCCAAAATCCTGTGAACATCGATTTGCAAGCGAAAACATCAGAGTCAGGAACTGCAAAACAGATTGACCGTGTAAAACCAACCTTTATGTAAAAAAATTAACTGTTGCAAATGTCTAAATGGCTCTTTGTGTACGTAGGGCAAAAAAGTCCCCGAAATAAACCGACTTGTACAGTTCCCCCTTTACTTTAGCTGCGCTTACACATTTGGCACAAATCTCTCACTCCACTAGTTTTGCAAGCTTGAGGAGGAAGGCGGGTCCACCTTCTTCTGTAGCCAATCAAATGAGGATCCCGATGACTCCCGATTTACTCTTATCTGATTGGTTCAACAAACGCGCCAGGACAGGAGACATCATTCCTGACATCCTCACTGATTTGTCTCAGCAGAAGCATCGTCCTCGCTGACGGAATGGTACTTTTAATGCACACACAAACATATAATAATAAATATATAATATATTTAAATCCTTTATAAGTTGTGTACCATTAAGTTGCCTCCCGTGTGTTCATTCTGAATTTCAAGCTGGTGTTAAGAAAGAAAAACAATTATTGGATTGGTTTGGCAATTGCATTGAAATTATGTATATCATATAATCTGCTTAGACCATTGAGCTGATGCTATACTATATAAATTATACCAAATCTTTGACAATTATTAATGTGTATAATGTAATTAATAATGTAATGTGTATGTTGCTAATTTGTATAATGCTGTCTTTTAAGGAACTGTTGATGAATGCTATATTGGATAGGCTCCAGGCACGACTGTCCCATCTACTTAGTCGACCACCAATTGATTTAGATTTTTTGGAGTTTACCTGTTCCCAGGAGCTAGTTTTTTTAAGTGTGCTGTCAAGCCAGGAAGACTCTTTTCCACGTGCTGTAATGGATGGACTCAGAGAGGTTGTACTGGTGATTGGTGAGATCAACCACTATCGCAGGTGTGTCACAACACTCTAGACATTGAATCTGGCAAGTTTGGGCGGCCAAGAATAGTTTTATCAGAGGAACGTATTGAGGAACTAATAGCCATGTCTCTACCCGTGCCCTGTGTTGCAAAATTGCTGGGAGTGAGCACAAGAACGATACGCCGGAGAATGTCAGAAATAGGCCTGTCAGTGAAAGACACGTACAGTAGGGTTCTGGATGAGGGGCTGGACACATTAGTCTCAGCAGTGAAATCCAGACATCCTTATGCTGGATATAGAATGGTGAAGGGTTTGCTGCAGGCTGAGGGACATAGAGTGCAGTGGGAAAGGATCCGGGCCTCAATGCACAGAGTTGACAGTACGGGCATCATCTCCCGGCTGACACAGTTGGGATGTGTAGTTCGCCGAACATACTCTGTGCCCAGTCCGAGAGCACTGATGCACATAGACACAAATCATAAGCTCATTCGGTATGTATATACACATCCTAAATTAGTCAACTAAATTTTATTAGCTGCGCCTTTACTTTTCACTGTATTTGACTTTTCTCCAAAACAGCTACAACATTGTGATCTTCGGGGGCATCGATGGATTTTCTAGAAAGGTATTAAAGTGTACCAATCATTATTACCCAACTTATAATCATTGCTCAAGATCTACAAATTTGATATTACATGTTGAAGTCAGAATCACATTGTAAAAACTGAAATTTTTATTATAACACAGATCATGTACCTACAATCTGGCTTCAACAACCCTTTACTTCTTCCAGTGCTCAGTTGAGAGATTTTGTCTTCCACTCAGGTGAATATTGGCTTCGATTCAATTAGCGTTTTGTTTCAAATTGGAAGTTAAACTAACTTGCAAAACAGCAGTTGTCCAGGAACAGGCTTTGACATCCCAATATGAGAGTTTATGCCAACATGGGTTGTAAAGAATACGATACATACAGTACTTAACATTTTATTCAAAGTAAAATTTCATATTTGTTTTGTACTAGTGTAAACAAATGTGTTTTGTGAAATACAGTTATTTTTCAAATGTGCAATCTAAATATTTTTTTAGGGTCAGGGCAGACCAAGAGGTTGAAAATGTAGAAGTGGCCCGTTTGATGTTCTCTGTTCCAGGTACGGGAAGAAGCAGCTTCATTGCAGGGAAGAGTGTACACAACCAAAGGTGGGACATGCTCTGTTGTTATATCCATTTTATATGTTAATTCAAAACACAATTTTCAATATTGTAACACATAATTAATACATTAACAGAATAGAGAGGCTTGATGGGAGATGTCTGGGTTGCAGTCACAAATATCTTCTACAATGTACTTCATCAACTAGAGGAAGAAGGACAGCTGGATCTGTCTAACCGTATGCATCTCTTCTGTTGCCACTACGTGTTTGTTCCACGACTTCAAAGTCATCTGGACACGTTCCATGATGGATGGGACAATCATCCTCTGAGTACAGAAGGAAATCTGACTCCAAATCAGTTGTGGGAGATGGGAGGACGTCATTCAAGTCTTCCAGAAAATGATGAGGTGTCGTATAATGTTTTATGATTGTTTATCTATAAAATGTAATTCAATTGAAAATGGACAATCTTATATGCTGCCATTCAAGAGATCGATTTTTAATGTTTTTAAAATAAGTCTCTTATGCTTACCAAGGCTGCATTTATTCGATTGAACATAGAAAGTTTAAAATGTATTTGAAATGTCTTCACTGTCACTTTTGACCAATTTAACACGTCCTTGCTTAAAGGGTTAGTTCACCCAAAAATGAAAATTCTGTCATCATTTACTCACCCTCAATTTGTTCCAAACCTGTATGAGTTTCTTTGTTCTGCTGAACACTGAAGAAGATATTTTGAAGAATGTTGGTAATAAAGACTTGAGGATGAGTAAATGTTGACAGAATTTTCATTTTTGGGTGAGTTATCCCTTTAATAAAAGTAATAATTTCTTTGATAAAACAAAATTCTTACTGACCTTTTGAACGGTAGTGCATGTTACCAAAGCTTTCTATTTCAGATAAATACTGTTCTTTTGAACTTTCTATTAATCAAATAATCCTGAAAAAATTACACAACTCTTATCAACATTGATAATAATCAGAAATGTGTGTTGATCATCAGGTCCTCATATGAGAGTGATTAGTGAATGATCATGTGACACTGCAGACTGGAGTAATGATGATAAATTCAGCTTTGATCACATGAATAAACATTTAAAAATATATTCAAATAGTAAACAGTTAATATAAATTGTAATTGTTGTACATTTATCGTCTTAGCAACTAAGAATAACGAAGCGAGACGTTGCTTCGATTTAGACGTTTTAATGAAAGAAAAAGAAAAACAAGAGTAAGACAGCGTATGCTTGTTCAGCAAATCGTCACAAGATGGCTCCTTGCCAAAACTCCCGAACATCAACAAACTACACATGACTTTCACCATAGCTCAATGCATCTTGGGAAATGAAGTCCGTTTCAATGCAACTCACTAATCATCATAACGCAGTCTCTTTTTTATCTACATATGTATCTGACACATGAGCTGTTAATCTTAGTGTTGTATTAACTATCAGTATTAATGTTAACTTATTAATTTTAACCTTTAACTATTCATTTAAATAGTCATCTAACAATAAATTCTCAACATCCCCCTCCCCCATAAACTACAGTTTATATAATTTCCAAAGGATACAAAAGCTGGATGGGTCTCCGCAGAACAGTCCCTGAACTTGTGTGAACTGCACATGACCTCACAAGGCCATCACGACCTGGAAACAGTTCCTCAATTCTTCCTAGCTTCCAGCTCTGCCTTGGGGTGTTATCTTCTCCGATGAGTGCAACATCTCCGACCTTCAGCAGAGAAGGCAGTGGGGTGTCAAAGCGATGGGCCGACTTCAAATCCAGCAAATATTCTCTCCGCCATCGGTTCCAGATGTTGGTCATAAGTATTTGTCTGTAGCGCCACCTCCTGTTCATCTCCTTCTTGCTCACTGTTGGTTGGTTAGTCTCAGCTGGACATGGCTTAGGAGGCAAGCAGGTCAGTCTCTGACCCACCAAGAAGTGAGCAGGTGTTAGTGGCTCTGGCTCATCAACATCATTGTGCACATAAGTGAGCGGCCTCGAGTTTATTATGGCTTCAGCTTCAGTCAGAATGGTGCACATTTCTTCAAAGTTGAGTTTAGCTTTGCCAAGCACTTTTCTGAGAATAATTTTGACTGACCTTACCAGCCGCTCCCAGAATCCGCCCCACCAGGCTGCTCTTTCAGCGATGTACCGCCAGGTGATGCCCTTCTCTGAGAAGAACTCCCGTAGCTTTGGATCTTTAATGCCTTTCCAGAGCTCCTTCAAATCTTGCTCAGCTCTCTTGAACGTCTTGGCGTTATCTGAATAGATCACCTTACATAATCCTCTTCTTGAGATTAATCTTTTCAACGCTAGCAGGAAGTTCTCTGTAGACATATCTGAGACCAGCTCTAAGTGCACTGCTCTGGTTACAGCACAAGTGAAAAGTGCTATATACGCTTTGGTCATAACGCTCTGTGTCTTCACATAGAGTGGCCCTGCGAAGTCCACACCAGTGGTCTCAAATGGCGGTGACTCTGTTATTCTATCTCTTGGCAGTGGCGCGGTAGTCTGCTGTCCAGCCTTTGCCTTGAATTTCTTGCAGAGTACACATCTGGACACAACCTTCTTCACTACCTGTCGTGCCCTCAAAATCCAATATTTCTCTCTTGTCTGCACTAAAGTGTCTCGTACACCCGCATGCATTATTTTCTCATGTTCATACTGCACCAACATTTCTGTGTATCGGTGGTTGTTGGGCAAAATCCATGGGTGCTTTTCTCTGTAAGAGAGATCAGAATGCTGGAGCCTTCCTCCCACACTGAGCAGCTCATCTTCATCCAGAAATGGTTTCAGCTCTCGGATTCTGGAGTCAGTGTTGGGACATTTCCCTGCTTTCAGCAGATCAATTTCAGAGCTGAAACTCTGGTTCTGAATCACCTTTATCCAGTGTTTTCCTACTTCATTCAGCTCTTCTGCCGTCAGTTCACCACTGATTTTTGTGCTTGAGCGGGTGTTGGTGATTAACCTCTTTATCCAGGCTGTCACCCGGAGAACTGTTTTTAGTTTGCTGTACTTCTCCAGACATAAAACAGGGCTTAAAAAGTCTTGGTCTTGCGTAAGAAGCTGTACAGCAATCTGGTATTTGGATCTGAGTTCAGACTTTACCTCATCTTCCTGAACATCTTCCTGAGTGCTCTTTGACTGATCAGGTGACATCAGAACACAAGGACCATTCCAGCACAATGTGCTCTGCTTCAGGTCCTGCACAGTTAGGCCTCTGGTGGGGAGGTCAGCTGGATTCATTTTCCCTTTGCAGTGAGACCATGACTGTCGGTCAGTTAGAGACTGGATTTCTGCGACTCTATTTGCTACAAACTGTTTCCACTTATGAGCAGAACCACAAATCCAATGCAGCACTATCATTGAGTCTGTCCATAGTCTGAGTTGTGTCTTGTCTAGCTGCAGTGCTTTCATGAGGGTGTTCCCCAGCCTGGCTGCTATTACAGCACCCATAAGCTCTAGGCGTGGCAGTGTCATCCTTTTGAGTGGAGCCACTCTGGACTTGGATGCAACCAGGCTTATGGTCACTTCTCCTTCCTTTGTTTCTCCTTGAAGATAAGCAACTGCACTATAAGCCCTTTCACTCGAGTCACAGAACACATGTAGCTTTAACTCTTGACTGTCCTGCTGTGGCATGTGTGTTTGGTACCATCGTGGGATTGAGACCTGATGCAGCTGAGGGAGCTCTGAACACCACTGTTGCCATTTCTTCGTTAGATCAGGTGGCAATTCCTCGTCCCACTTGAGCCCTCTCTCCCACATCTCTTGGAACAAGCACTTAATCCTGATGGTGAAGGGAGTCAGGAATCCTAGAGGGTCAAAAATGCGAGCAGAAGACTGCAGAACACTTCGTTTTGTGTTTTCTCTTTCTTTCAGAATATCTCGCAGCCCCCTGAGGTCGAACACAAAATCATCAGTGGCCGGTCTCCACACCAAACCCAGCACCTTCAGTACAGACCCGTGTGGTTCTGGCTGCACAGCGCAATCCATCGAGCTCTTCTGCCATTTTTCTTTGAGCTCAGGAGAGTTTGTCATCCATTTACATAGCTCCATGCCTGCAGCAGACATAATGTTCCTGGCTGTTGTTGTCACTGTATGTGCCTCTGTCACCTCACTTGCACTTGAAATAAAATCATCGACATAGAGTGAGGAGCTAAGGACTTCTACCACTTGTGGGTGTTCTACCTCATACTGTCTCAAATGCTTCCTAATGGTGGCTGCGAGTAAGAATGGGCTTGATGAAGCTCCAAACACCACTCTCGTCATTCTGAGCATGCGCAGCGTCACGTCCTTCTCCTCTTTTGGTGGTCCTATGAACCACAGAAATCTTACAGCGTCCCGATCTCTTTCTGAGAGTGAAATTTGCAGAAATGCTTTCTTGATATCTGCCATATATGCAATTTCCTGCAGTCTAAATTTGATCAAAATACTCATCAGATCTGGATTCAGATTGGGACCTGTAACGAGACAGTCATTTAGTGAGGGACTTCTATCGTCGTGGGATGACGCATTAAACACAACCCGCAGTTTCATTGTCGCCTTATCTTCTCTCAATACAGCATGATGAGGTAAGTA
This sequence comes from Gobio gobio, assembly GCF_949357685.1. Taxonomy (NCBI): domain Eukaryota; kingdom Metazoa; phylum Chordata; class Actinopteri; order Cypriniformes; family Gobionidae; genus Gobio; species Gobio gobio. Next base: position 662,168 of record NC_137107.1, read on the forward strand.
ATATGTCTGACTGCCTTGTGGTGATGCATGTTCTCTTGGCACATCCTCAGCCATTCCTTGTTTTAAGTAGTCCTCCACAACTTCATTGTATCTGCTGTAGAGTGTGACATCCTTGCTTAGTTTCCTTTTTAAACTCTCAAGTCTCTTTTTTGCGATACGGTAATTGTCTTGAAGTGGAGGATGATGTTGTCGCCATGGCAACTCCACTTGGTAACGCCCATCCTTGAAGATGGAGGTTTCCTCGAACCGTTGCAACGCTTCTACATCTTCTGGGCTCTCAGACTTCTCACTTGTGATGCCCAGGGACTCAAGCTCCCAGAATGCATGCAGCTGTTTATCAATCTGTGCATCCTCGCTAAGCTGAACATGCATGCAGGTTGTCTCTGTCATGCTGGACACTGCTACTGGGCCTTGCACTGCCCATCCGAAGGTGCTCTCCAGTGCCACTAGGCTTTTTGTCAGTCTTTCTACTCTGCCTGATACTATCTGCCAGTAATAATCAGAGCCAATTAGCACAGAAAGCTCAGGGTTATCATCTCCAGCACCGTCTGCTAGTTGAAGACCTCTGCTTTTCATTTCCTTTTGTATATGTTCACCAGGCACTTTCATCAGCGCTGTGCACACTTTGGGGGTGACAACTGCCTCTATTTCAATTCCCTGCTGTTTATCCCATACATTCTTCAAGCTGAGCTTCACTATGTTGCGACTCACCGTTGTTGGAGCAGAGGAGCCAAATGTGTGAAGAGTAAGTGTCCCTTGTCTAGTAACAGGTAGCTGCAGCTCCTTCACCACATTCTCATGCACAAAACTCCCCTGACTGCCTCCATCTAGCAAGCAGCGGACCATCTTCCTGCTTGTGGGTCCAATGACCCATGCCTTGGCGGTCTGTAGCAGCACAGTGTTCTCAATGTCAGGTTTGCCTTTCTCTGCTTGGGGAATTACTGAAGAAATAACAGTGTTAATGTTGGCAGCCACAGCAGGTGGAGATGCTTCATTTTTCTCACAAATGGCTGCATGATGCCTGCCTCCACATATGGCACATGACCTGCCCTTTGACCTGCAAAACCTGGCGATGTGTTTGGACCCTAGACACACAAAGCACTGGCCAAGCTTTTTCAGTTTTTCCTTGCGTGCCGACACTGAGTGGTCTGGACATTTTTCAGATTTGTGTTCAGCGCTATGACAGAACAGGCAGTTTTGCATTTTCTGGTCAGCAATGTGTAGTGCAGCTGCAGATGTCATGGTTGGTTTCTTTAATTTCACATCACTGGCTGAATATGATTTGCTGCATGTTTTGTTAGCAGGCTGGTTTTCTCTCTGGTTGTATGATTTCATCATTTGTAAAGTTCTCTCTCGGCTCTGAACCTCTTTCTGCAGGAACTTCAACACATTAGGCACATTCCACTCATCATCATCGCCTCTGTGACAGCTGTATTCAAGAGCCATGTCGTCTGGCATCATCTGGAGTAATATTGGGCACAACATACCACCGTAGGTGTCTGATACCACTCCCAAAGACTCTAAGCTTCTGATTTGAATTTCACAGTCATCATATAACTGCCTTAATGCACTGACATCAGATGATTTCTTTACAGGAGTGAGATTCAGAAGCTTTGACATGTGAGCATTTACAATGAGATCTTTCCTTCCAAATCTGCTTTGTAGAATATCAACTGCAGCATCATAATTACTGTCTGTCAGTGTGAGTCCTGCTACTGCCTTTGCAGCCGTTCCAGTAAGGTAAGTTTTCAGGTAGGTAAACTTTTCTTTTTTGCAAAGTGCATTGTTGCTATGAATAGCAGTCTCATACTGGCTCCAAAATTCCTGCCATACACTAACATCTCCGCTGAACTTCTCAATTTGTAGCTTGGGCAGTCTCACTGTCGGTTTATTTGCGCTACCATCACTTGACTGAGCAGGCCGTGGGTTACTCACAGTCTCATGTTCTCGGATCACTCGGTGAGCACGCGCTTTCATCTCAATGACGCGGTCTCTGTATTCCTCTGCGAGTTCAATCTCCGCCTCCACGTCCTCCAGCGAAGTGTGTTCCTCCACTATGCTGTCCAGCTCGCGCAAACTGTCCTCCTTTGCTGACAACACGGCTAACATGTCCCGCACACGATCGATATCCTTGTATTCCTTTAATAATTTGACGTAAATCTGGTTCAGCAGTCTCGTTGTGGAACTCCGTATCGTCCGACGCTTTCTTTTGGACCTTTCAAGTTGTTCCACACCGGCCGTTCGCTCTTCGTTATCTTCGTCACCCATAGCTTTCTGCTTATTTTTTGTTCTTGTATTTTTAATCTATTAAATGCAGTCTTGGTGAGCATAAGAGACTTTTTTTTAAAAACATAAAAAATCTTACTGATCCCAAACTTTTGAATGGCAGTGTATATATATATATATATATATATATATATATATATATATATATATATATATATATATATATATATATATATATATATATATCAATATGACTATTCAGTTAAAGTGTGAAGGCATTTTTGAAAACTTTAAGGAGTTTTGCATCCAGGAAGCATGTGTCAATTGTTTCATATATTTTTTCTCCTTTATATAGGACATCAACATTCCCTTGATTGACTGGGAAAGCAGTGGCCTGACTCTGGGATCCAGGTACCAGAAATAGAGTGCCCACTAACTGCAGAGGCATTTGGGGAACTTAGGGTTGCAATAGACCCAATGGGGCCATCAGAATGTTTTGGCCGTGATATTTATATTTCAGTTGTACAGTATGTGCAACAACATTTCAATGTGCATATGTAAAGAATTACAGTTCAAGACAAAATCTGGTAGTTTGTAAAGTTGGAAGCATTTTACATCTGTTTTACATCTAATGTCTGAATACACTGTTAATTAAAACAAATCTCTGAAAAGTCTTTGAATGTTTTTTTTTATTATTATTATTATCAATTGTACCATATCATAGATCATAACATTTACATTAACAGGATCACAGAAATGTATTTTAAGCCTTTCACAATTGATTTTGTTGTTGTTGTAATGATCTATTAGTAGGTGAGGATCTCTGTAGATCAGTCTTTGAACTGAACAATTTGTTCTTTGTAGTGGGATCCGGTATTTATCCCAGTTCCTGATTAACCCTTAAGATACAATTATAATAATTGCAGATAAGCAGTTTTTTGCTGTCAGGTCAGAATTAGGTCTAAGCCTACACTAGCTCGTTCTCTCATACCAATAATCTAGTGATATGAACACATCATCCCTTAATGAACAATACAAAATCAATAAACAGTCAATAACCCTTGTAATGAGACCATACTCACCTCCCGGTGGCTTTTCTCATCGATGGTTGCTTGACCCCTTGGCCTTGTAAGATGTGATAAAAATGCTCTATCTATTCTTTATGCAACTGACTTTATAAGCTGAGGTAAAAAACTGAAAAAATACTTTTTCTTTATAAAATGAAAATTTATTTATACAAAAGATAAAAGTACTGGTTAAACAATGATCCAAAAGTAATTAGCAAAATAATAAAAGGTTACAGGTTATAATACTTAATACAGCTTATCCAATCTCAGACAATCATGTATGAGTGGGTCAATATAAAGGTTTAAAATACCTTGTAGGCAGTTTCAAGCAATAGATGTAAAAATTAACTTGTTCTCGTCCGAGCAATACAAGTTAAAATGATACAGCAGAGCAATGCAAATAAAAATACAGAGAGAGAATAATTTCTCAATGATGGTACATCAATCAAACGAAATCAAAAAAGGAATGCACTCCGAAAGAAAAAATGCAGGGGTATTTATACAGAGTTGTTTACATGTTAAGCAGTTTGGGTTTTTCCAAAGAGGAAGTCTAGTTTGTCTTCAAAGTAAATGAAGTGTGTTGATGTCTTGTCAGCTGACAGTTCCCTTTCGTTCAGTCACTACGACGTAACGTTAGTGACTAACGAATGGGGGTTTCGCTTAGAAGCCTATCAACTTCGAGTTTTGAGAAAATGCCCAATGGCGTGCCAATGCCATGGGCATGCGGAATTTGCATACGTAACTCCGCCTCACTGCGTGAGTATATAAGGAAGTACGAGGCAATATCGCATTATGTTTCTGCTTTCGGAGCCAAGAGTACCTACCTCTTCACTCCTACAGCCTTCTGAGACTCTGTCAGCTTCTTCGAGACGAGCAGCTTTCCAGTCGGTGTTGGTGTGACGGCGCGTTCCAGTGATCGCATACTTCCTGCCTGCTGATCTGTGCAGTGGTCCGCCTGACAGCTGGTGTGTTTCCCTGGGCGCTTCGGCATCGACTGCGAGGCTTTCCTCTCACAAAAAGAGCTTGCGCGTGGCACGTCTTTTTCAAGACGGCTCGCCCGTGCACTTCCGGGTGCGATCGATTTTCCGCTGCTGTCTATGGACGCATTCACTGCTCGAGCGTGTTTGGGCTTCAGCACGTACGGGCAGTGTTTGCGGATGTGTCACGTTTCCATTGCGGGGGCGTGACCATCGCGATGTCGCGGTCGAGACTCAATGATCTCCGTGAGGAGAGAGAGTCCCCTCTGCCACACCCCAATCTATCGTCCCCGAGTGAGATGGTACTTTGGCTGGTGGCCAGGGTGACCTGAGGGCGGTGCTGTGGTATTAAGAACCCCGACGTTCATTCCTCGGGCCACGCCCCCCTCTTATACATCGCTTCCGTGAGTGTTGGATTGAATCTACGGCCCGTCTCTGACGCCCGTTCGTTCAGTTCACGCTCCGGATAGCAGTGAGATGTCGATCGCCGCATCCCAAGGTGGGCTGGAGTCCTTTGGGGATGACGATTAGGTTGTGCTCCGCCTCCGGGTGTGTTAGCACTGCCTGATCTGACCTAAAGTTGACAGCCATGTTATCTCGGGCAGCCGCGAGTCTCGCGCTGGTGTGGAACTCCGCCCAGTCGCGGGTGCTCGTGGTTGCGCGATTGGTTTTTGGAGGGGGCACCCGACAGCTGTTGGGCCCCGCCCCCAATGCCTTTCGCTCCCGGGGTGCATGAGGAGATCACGCAGTCCCGGAAGTCCCCGTGCTTCCCGCGACCGTTTGGTGGCCTCCTCCGCCTTCTCTGCCCTTGATGGGGCCGCGGCCTAGGGTACACTGGGGCCCCCTCCCCCCCACTGTTGAACTCTCTGTTGCGCACTACGGTGTCCACAGAGGGCTTTGACGTGGCGTGGTGTGGCTGTCCTAAGCACCCCCCCCCCCCCAAAGCCTGTGGGCTCGTCTACTTCGGTGGCGTGGTCCCGCAGAGCTACGGGCAGGCCGCCGCCCCTTTGCACATGCACAAGGGTGGAGCCGACCCAGGGCTCTTCATTGAGCTGCGTGCCGCAACTGACCCCGCCCCCGGGCGGTGAAGGTGGCCACACGCTCCCTGGGTCGGGCGATGTCCACAGCTGTGGTCCGGGAGAACACCGGGCCTTACCTGGTGATGTGGAGGACGTTGAGCGGGCCCGCCTCCTCAACTCACCCATATCCCAGGCTGGCCTCTTCGGCGGCGCGGCTGAGAACTGCGCCCAACAGTTCTCGGCCGCCCCAGAGCAGACTGAGGCTGTAACACGTACTGCCCCGGCGGCCAGCTGCTGCACCAGCCGCCGGCCCAGTCGCCTCAGTCCGCTCGCCGCCGAGGGCGCCCTCCCTCTTCCCGCCCGGCCCCAGCAGCAGCCTTCACCTGGGCCGCACCGTGGAGGTGGTTGAGGATGTCGCCCAGTCCGCTCCCCAGACTGGTTAAACGCCAGGATGGAGGTGGACAACTCAGAGATGGGTTCCAGTTCTTCCCAGGGGATGGTAGCAGGGCCTCTCCTTCCCCCGGTGGAGGGCCGGGGGAAAATCCTTCCGCTGCTGGCCCCCGGGCTAGCAGCGCTTGGGAAGAACTCATGTTCCTGTCTCTGAGCACCCAGAGACCGGTGATGACAGTGCGCGCCACCTTCGGGTCTCGCCACTCGCATCCCTCTCTGTCGCCAGCCCCCTGGCAGAGCAGACCCCAGTGGAACGCGAGTCCTTCCCTGGTCTCCTCTGTCAGGGCGCAGCCGTTAACCGTGCTCCGACCCCGGGACGCCCAACAGCCTCCCCTGTCCGCGCCGGTAACGCTGCCTCGCTGCCCCACCCAGGGTACGCCTACTGTCCGTATGACCCCGTTGGTGCAGTCTCTGGAAGCCTGACTTCAGCTTCCGGGGCTGTCCCGCTGGGTTGCCCGGACCGTCAGGCTCGGCTACGCGATTCAGTTCGCGCAGGCTCCTCCCCGTTACAGGGGAGTCCGCTATACCATGACCGGGGCCCATGCCCCCGTCATGCGTGCGGAGATTGCCACTCTACTGGCGAAGGGTGCGATCGAGCCTGTCCCTCCAGCTGAAATGAGGTCGGGGTTCTACAGCCCCTACTTCATTGTACCCAAGAAAACCGGTGGGTTACGACCAATCCTGGACCTTCGCATCTTGAACCGATCCCTTCACCGGCTTCCGTTCAAGATGTTGACTGCGAAACGCCTTTTCGAATGCGTTCGTCCGTACGATTGGTTTGCAGCGATCGACCTGAAGGACGCCTACTTCCATGTCTCCATCCTTCCTCGACACAGACCGTTCCTACGGTTTGCTTTCGAGGGGCGGGCATACCAGTACGCGGTTCTCCCATTCGGGTTATCTCTGTCCCCTCGCGTCTTCACGAAGATCGCCGAGGCAGCCCTTGCGCCCCTTCGGCAGCACGGGGTCCGCATCCTGAACTACCTCGACGACTGGCTCATACTAGGCCACTCTCGAGAGCAGGTTTGCGGACACAGAGATCTGGTTCTCCACCACTTAGCCCGTCTGGGCCTTCGGGTCAACTGGGAAAAGAGCAAACTTTGCCCCGTGCAGAGGATCTCTTTTCTCGGTATGGAGATCGACTCGGTCGCCATGTACGCGCAGCTTTCGAGCGAGCGCGCGCAGTCTCTGCTGACTTGCCTCCGACAAATCGAGAGCAAGAGTGCGGTTCCACTGAAACTATTTCAGAGGCTCCTGGGGCATATGGCATCTGCAGCCGCGGTAACGCCGCTCGGATTGCTTCATATGAGACCGCTTCAGCACTGGCTTCGCGATCGAGTCCCGAGATGGGCATGGCAGTCTGGCACGCTCCGGGTCCAAGTGACTCGGGCCTGCTTACAGACACTCACCCCGTGGTCGAACCTCAGCTTTCTACGGGCCGGTGTGCCCTTAGAACGAGTTTCCAGGCATGTTGTCGTATCGACGGATGCCTCTGCCACGGGCTGGGGTGCCATGTGCAATGGACAAGCAGCCGCGGGCTCCTGGACAGGACCCCAGCGCCTCCTGCACGTCAATTGCCTCGAGTTGCTGGCAGTACGGTTCGCCCTGCACCGCTTCCGAGCGTTGCTGAAGGGCCAACATGTGCTTGTCCGGACAGACAACACGGCCGTAGTAGCGTACATCAACCACCAGGGCGGTCTACGCTCCCGCCGTATGTCTCAACTCGCCCGCCATCTCATCCTATGGAGTCAGAAGCGCCTGAGGTCCCTTCGTGCTGTCCATATTCCGGGAGTCCTGAACCACGCAGCCGACGAGCTCTCGCGGTTTCAGCCTCTCCCGGGAGAATGGAGACTCCATCCCCGGACTGTTCAGCTGATTTGGGAACAGTTCGGCGACGCACAGGTAGATCTGTTTGCCTCCCACGACTCTTCCCACTGCAGCCTGTATTATTCCCTGTCCGAGGGCACGCTCGGCACGGATGCACTGGCGCACAGCTGGCCGCGGGGCCTACGCAAATATGCGTTCCCCCCAGTGAGCCTACTCGCACAGCTTCTGTGCAAGATCAGGGAGGACAAGGAGCAGGTCCTTTTGGTCGCCCCGTACTGGCACGGCCGGACCTGGTTCCCCGAACTCATACTCCTTGCGACAGCCCCTCCCTGGCCTATTCCTCTGAGACCGGACCTCCTTACTCAGAGACGGGGCACCCATTGGCACCCGCGTCCCGACCTTTGGAGCCTCCACGTGTGGCTCCTAGACGGGACGCGGCAGGTTTGAGTGGCCTACCACCTACGGTGGTCGCCACCATCACTTCCGCTAGGGCAGAGTCCACTCGGAATGCCTATGCGTTGAAGTGGAACCTCTTCGTCACCTGGTGCTCTTCCCGCCAAGAAGACCCCTGGAAATGCCCGATCGGGTCCGTGCTTGAGTTTCTCCAAGAGGGGCTGGAGCGAAGGCTGTCTCCCTCCACCCTCAAGGTATATGTGGCCGCAATATCTGCCCACCACGATCTCTTGGAGAACAAAAAAGTAAGTCAGCACGACCTGGTCATCAGGTTTCTGAGGGGAGCTAGGAGACTGAATCCTCCTCGCTCTCCTCTCGTACCCTCTTGGGACCTCGCAGTAGTGTTAACTGCTCTGCAGAGACCTCCCTTTGAGCCTTTGCGGTCGGTTGATATTAAGTTTCTGTCTATGAAGACGGCTCTGCTGACTGCATTGGCCTCAGTCAAGAGGGTCGGGGACCTGCAGGCATTTTCGGTTGACGAAGCGTGCCTGGAGTTCGGGCCGGCTAACTCTCACGTGATCCTGAGACCCCGGCCTGGATATGTGCCCAAGGTTCCCACCACTCCGTTCAAGGACCAGGTGGTGAACCTGCAAGCGCTGCCTTTGGAGGAGGCAGACCCAGCCTTGGCATTGCTCTGTCCAGTACGCGCCCTTCGCGCCTACGTAGACATGACGCAGTGTTTCAGGACCTCAGACCAGCTCTTTGTCTGTTATGGTGGAGAGCGGAAGGGAAGTGCTCTCTCGAAGCAAAGGCTGTCTCATTGGATAGTGGACACCATTGCTTTGGCTTACCAGCAGCAAGGCCGACCATGTCCCCTTGGTGTGAGGGCACACTCCACCCGGAGTGTGGCCTCCTCTTGGGCTCTAGCGCATGGCGCCTCGCTAGCAGACATCTGCAGAGCTGCAGGCTGGGCGACACCCAACACATTCGCCAGATTCTACAATCTCCGAGTGGAGCCAGTGTCCGACTATGTACTCGCCCCCCCGAGGGGCCGGTGATGGGCCAGGCTCAGGTGTCTTCGCTTGCTCGCCACTCCACTCCACGGACTGGATACGTGCGATATTTTCCTCAGGTGAGCTCCCAGAGAGCCCTGAGCTCCTCCAGCACTGTCGACGCCGACATCAGTTCAGTCTGCCCTTTCGAGCCCAGACCCTCATGTCCGGCCAGGTGCCCCATGTGCATGGTTCCCTCCGGCGACCCCCACATGTGTATTTCACCGTAAGTCTCCGCAGTGAGCGGGTTTCTTCCCTTGGCGTGTCCCCGCCACCCCTAGGGTTAAAAATCCACCTTCGGCTGGTACCCTAGAGATCTCCATATGCAACCCTCAGCGGGTCATATGTGTCTCTTAAGTCCTCCCCACGGGTAGGCATCTTTGGCATTTCCTCACTGGGATATGCTTCCCAGTGTACCTTGGTATTCCTGTGTTAAGTGGGAGTCCTTCGTCCGTACTAGTCTTACGACAGGGTACTCACACTTACGCAGGGCACTGGAAGACAGCTGAGTGGCGGGATTATATTGGGACCCCCATTCGTTAGTCACTAACGTTACGTCGTAGTGACTGAACGAAAGGGAACGTCTCGGTTACGGATGTAACCCTCGTTCCCTGATGAGGGAACGGAGACGTAACGTCCCCTTGCCACATCAGCTGTGCTACCTGGAACGCAGGAGTTCAGTCTTGGCTCCTCAAGCAGGTAACATAATGCGATATTGCCTCGTACTTCCTTATATACTCACGCAGTGAGGCGGAGTTACGTATGCAAATTCCGCATGCCCATGGCATTGGCACGCCATTGGGCGTTTTCTCAAAACTCGAAGTTGATAGGCTTCTAAGCGAAACCCCCATTCGTTAGTCACTAACGTTACGTCTCCGTTCCCTCCTCAGGGAACGTGGGTTACATCCGTAACCGAGACGTTACTCTTGTACAGACAATGCTGGCTTTTGCAGATTTTTCCATGCTTTGGCATTCTTCCTTCCCTTTCGTCCCGTCATCTTAGGATGTTGCTTAATATGTGTGTGTGTGTATGCATCCGGAAACGTTTTCGTAAGTTCATCTATACTCATATAATAACTTTCCCTTACATCTTGAAAAACATTTTGGTACATTGTGTTTGGCAAATTTAACATAAGCCATGCAAATCACTTTAATGACATTACTTTAAACGGTAGGGTTCAACATATCTGTATTTTACAACAAATGCCATTCAACATTAGTAAAAGTTTCTGAACTGTCTCTTATCAGGTGGTGTGTTATCTGCAGAACAATATTTTAACTGAATCTGCTACATTATGAACATTTGGCTAAGAAGAACATTTATGCCAATTCATAAGTGATGCAGATCACCCCTTTACACCAACCCAAATCCAGTGTCACACGTTGCAATACAGGCCTCCAGATCCATAGAAAACTCCTTAAATGTACTGTAGTGACCAGGTAAACGTAGGATTTGAAAGCATGTTGATGATCTTGGATGATTAGCACGGACCACTTCAACCTTCATGCCATGTGAGGGAAGCTCCCATCCAACCCAGAACTTCACAAGTTGTTGAAGAGTACCAGCACTTGCTTAGAAGCAAAATAAATAAATAAATTATGTGTGTGTATATATATATATATATATATATATATATATATATATATATATATATATATATATATATATATATATATTAGTGCTGTCAAACGATTAAAATATTTAATCGCGATTAATCGCATTAATGCCATAGTTAACTCACAATTAATCACAATTAATCGCACATTTTTTTTAATTCTAAATGTCCCTTGATTTCTTTTTGTCCCATTATTTTTTCTTATTTTAATGCTCTTATCAACATAGAAAAGTGGATCGGCTTGCTTTGTTCAAATGTTTGTTTTATTGAAAACAACATTGGCATACTGTAGTGTTCGATTTCACACCAACATTCTCACTTGAAGCAGTCATTCACACTTGGAGCAAATAATCGCTCACACAATGTAACACTGTCCATCAATAAAAGGGTGAAAAAAAATACTTTGTTGCACAAACAGCCCCTTCAACAGCCCTTTCTAAGGGATCAAAACAGGGTGATACAAAATAAAATTACAAAGTGCACATGCAAGGTAAACTAGGACTCCGCCTATAGTGCAGTTAAACCAGGGGTCGCCAACTAGCGGACTCCGGTCCAAATCCGGACCGCGAAGCCTTTTGACGTAGGCTAATGAAACAGTTAACGTTGCAATGCTCACTGTTACGTTCAGACCCAGACGCGCGGTCAAGCATGCAGGTGCGTTCACACCGGACGCGAATGACGCGACATGCACGCCGCTTAATTCGCGCCGCAGAATGTCTATTTGCGTCTTTGCATTGACTTAAATCACTCGCGCAAAACGCTTCATTCGCGTCCGGTGTGAATGCACCACCAGAGCAGCAAGCAGCGCTCAAGACAAGCACTTTTAGTTGAAGACCCCTGAGTTAAACCATGGCATAATACGTTTCTCATTTCGGCGTCTCACGCTTGCCATCCACGTCTACTCTTTTAATGGCGAACAAGTGTGGGCAGCCGCAGCGTGCCTGATATTTTGTTTCCGGTCTAGCTACATCCGGAGTGGTGTTGTAGTTTTTCTAACGTTACTAGTTGCTGCAACAGCATGTGAAAAAACTACAAAGTTTGTTAGACCAAAAAGAACGTTAATCTCGCGATAAAAAATTGACGCCGTTAAAATAGGTTTGCGTTAACGTCGTTAATAACGCGTTTAACTGACAGCACTAATATATATATATATAATATTAGTAAATTAATTTGTTACATTTTGAAATAAGTCTGGATTCAAGAAAGAATAACTATCATACCACTTTCAATGAAATGGCGGAAGTACTCTGCAATGCGACATTTAATGTGAAGGGAGTATGTATCCTCATCTTCATCCTCCTCCTCCTCCTCAGCAGGCCATATGATATGATCCAGGATAGTCTTTATTTAAATAAGATTAAACAGATGAATGGCAAATTATAGATTAAAACCAAAATATGTTAATCCAATAATAAAATATTCAAATAAAATATTCAAGTAATAATACCTGAGCAGAGCATGCAGATTCTGAGTGCCTGGGGAACATCAAAGGGACAACATCTGGACGTTCTTGCAGCAGTGACCAAACATTTGTGTCTTTTAAACCACGTCTGAATTGTTTGATCTGACGAATGGTCCTTCCAAGGACCTGTAAAACAAAATAACCCTTAGATTAATTGTAATTAAACTGCTTTTTAAACTATACTACAATACTATAAAAGATGCAATATGATAAATAATCTACAGTAAACCATGAATGAATTTAAATTTTAATGGTTAAGATAAAATACATTTTATTTTAATTGTGGTGCAATACAGATGTAGGTAAGAAGAAATAAAATCTGTAAATTACAGCATGATGCAGGAGTCGGTTGAACAGCCATTGCCTATTGTCATTTGTGACACCAGGGAGGTCCCAAGACAGAGCCAAGTCTAGGATGGCTTTCTTGTCATTATCTGAAAGCTCAGCCTCTCCCTCAAGCTGTAGGAAACATTTTCCTTGTGAAATTTCAAATAAAATGTGAATTGTACAATTGATTGATAAGTGGTTTAGAACCAAACATTTGCACACCAACTGTATAGTCTCTCGATGATCGAGGTCTGGGCAGTCTTCTAGCTGAATGGTGGCGGTTTCTGTTGGTCTTCCTAGTAAGACATGTATAACTGCAGAACTGACCCCAGGCAAACAAGGACCACTATGAATGAAGGAGTGGCCAACCATTCTCCCGGCCATTAAGAAGAGGTCACTCTCCACTAGAATTTGCGATGTGGAAGGCACAAGATGGTCTGGCTCACCCTCAAATAATAAAGTTGTTCCTGTGTTACCTACAGAAGAGGTTTGTGAAATAACTTTTAGCCACTAAATTACCACAGTATACAGTATATAAAATTGCTACAGCAAAGCATTCATATTGGCCAGTTATCTTTTTGAGTGTAAAATAATTGGAATTTGGAATCAACATCAATCAAATGTCTCACCTAAATTGATTGTGAAGCCTTTTGTGAGTTTTAAAACTACAGTACTAAGAACATGGCGGTTCACCACCTCGCCAGCGGCAGCATCACCTGTAAAAGATGACATTAAAGGATTAGTTCACCCAAATATTTAAATTCTTCATTTTACATTTTAGGTGAACTAACCCTTTACAAGGTAACAACTTTTCAGTTAACATACCAGACATGTGTTTACTATTTTTAGTGATACATTATCAGTGTACTTTAATAAATCCTGATATTGAGAAAAATTACCTCTGAGGATACACGAAAATGGCCTAGACCAGTTGATGTTTGGGCGCTTGTAGAAAGAAATTATCTCTCTGTCCTGGTCCTCTAGGTCTTCCCTGATATCTAACATGAAACGCAGGGGTTGTCCCTGCACTTCAGTATTCAGTTGCTGTGTTTTGAACACCTCTGCAGCCATTTTTGGATCGGTTATATTCCTCCAATCTGAAGTTGTAAGCAAAACATTCTGTTTACTGTTTTGTACAAAATCTTTTAACCTATTTAAAACTGTCAATGTCAACCATTATTTTTATTTCATCCACTCCACCTTCTCTTTCAAGAGATAGTCCAGCTACAGCATCCTCATCACCTTCTCTCATGTTGGATGATCCGACTACAGCATCCTCATCACCTTCTCTCCTGTTGGATGATCCGACTACAGCATCCCCACCACCTTCTCTCCTGTTGGATGATCCGACTACAGCATCCCCACCACCTTCTCTCCTGTTGGATGATCCGACTACAGCATCCCCACCACCTTCTCTCCTGTTGGATGATCCGACTACAGCATCCCCACCACCTTCTCTCCTGTTGGATGATCCGACTACAGCATCCCCACCACCTTCTCTCCTGTTGGATGATCCGACTACAGCATCCCCACCACCTTCTCTCCTGTTGGATGATCCGACTACAGCATCCTCATCACCTTCTCTCCTGTTGGAAGATCCGACTACAGCATCCCCACCACCTTCTCTCCTGTTGGATGATCCGACTACAGCATCCTCATCACCTTCTCTCCTGTTGGATGATCCGACTACAGCATCCCCACCACCTCCTCTCCTGTTGGATGATCCGACTACAGCATCCTCATCACCTCTCCTGTTGGATGATCCGACTACAGCATCCCCACCACCTTCTCTCCTGTAGGATGATCCAACTACAGCATCCTCATCACCTTCTCTCCTGTTGGATGATCCGACTACAGCATCCCCACCACCTTCTCTCCTGTTGGATGATCCGACTACAGCATCCTCATCACCTCTCCTGTTGGATGATCCGACTACAGCATCCCCACCACCTTCTCTCCTGTTGGATGATCCGACTACAGCATCCCCACCACCTTCTCTCCTGTTGGATGATCCGACTACAGCATCCCCACCACCTTCTCTCCTGTTGGATGATCCGACTACAGCATCCCCACCACCTTTTCTCCTGTTGGATGATCCGACTACAGCATCCCCAACACCTTCTCTCCTGTTGGATGATCCGACTACAGCATCCCCACCACCTTCTCTCCTGTTGGATGATCCGACTACAGCATCCCCACCACCTACTCTCCTGTTGGATGATCCGACTACAGCATCCCCACCACCTTCTCTCCTGTTGGATGATCCGACTACAGCATCCTCATCACCTCTCCTGTTGGATGATCCGACTACAGCATCCTCATCACCTCTCCTGTTGGATGATCCGACTACAGCATCCTCATCACCTCTCCTGTTGGATGATCCGACTACAGCATCCCCACCACCTTCTCTCCTGTTGGATGATCCGACTACAGCATCCTCATCACCTTCTCTCCTGTTGGATGATCCAGCTACAGCATCCCCACCACCTTCTCTCCTGTTGGATGATCCGACTACAGCATCCCCACCACCTTCTGTCCTGTTGGATGATCCGACTACAGCATCCTCATGACCTTCTCTCCTGTTGGATGATCCAGCTACAGCATCCCCACCTCCTTCTCTCCTGTTGGATGATCCGACTACAGCATCCCCACCACCTTCTCTCCTGTTGGATGATCCGACTACAGCATCCCCACCACCTTCTCTCCTGTTGGATGATCCGACTACAGCATCCCCACCACCTTCTCTCCTGTTGGATGATCCGACTACAGCATCCTCATCACCTTCTCTCCTGTTGGATGATCCAGCTACAGCATCCTCATCACCTTCTCTCCTGTTGGATGATCCGACTACAGCATCCTCATCACCTTCTCTCCTGTTGGATGATCCAGCTACAGCATACCCACCACCTTCTCTCCTGTTGGATGATCCGACTACAGCATCCCCACCACCTTCTCTCCTGTTGGATGATCCGACTACAGCATCCTCATCACCTTCTCTCCTGTTGGATGATCCGACTACAGCATCCCCACCACCTTCTCTCCTGTTGGATGATCCGACTACAGCATCCCCACCACCTTCTCTCCTGTTGGATGATCCGACTACAGCATCCTCATCACCTTCTCTCCTGTTGGAAGATCCGACTACAGCATCCCCACCACCTTCTCTCCTGTTGGATGATCCGACTACAGCATCCTCATCACCTTCTCTCCTGTTGGATGATCCGACTACAGCATCCCCACCACCTTCTCTCCTGTTGGATGATCCGACTACAGCATCCTCATCACCTTCTCTCCTGTTGGATGATCCAGCTACAGCATCCTCATCACCTTCTCTCCTGTTGGATGATCCGACTACAGCATCCTCATCACCTTCTCTCCTGTTGGATGATCCGACTACAGCATCCCCACCACCTTCTCTCCTGTTGGATGATCCGATTACAGCATCCCCACCACCTTCTCTCCTGTTGGATGATCCGACTACAGCATCCCCACCACCTTCTCTCCTGTTGGATGATCCGACTACAGCATCCCCACCACCTTCTCTCCTGTTGGATGATCCGACTACAGCATCCCCACCACCTTCTCTCCTGTTGGATGATCCGACTACAGCATCCTCATCACCTTCTCTCCTGTTGGATGATCCGACTACAGCATCCCCACCACCTTCTCTCCTGTTGGATGATCCGACTACAGCATCCCCACCACCTTTTCTCCTGTTGGATGATCCGACTACAGCATCCCCAACACCTTCTCTCCTGTTGGATGATCCGACTACAGCATCCCCACCACCTTCTCTCCTGTTGGATGATCCGACTACAGCATCCCCACCACCTACTCTCCTGTTGGATGATCCGACTACAGCATCCCCACCACCTTCTCTCCTGTTGGATGATCCGACTACAGCATCCTCATCACCTCTCCTGTTGGATGATCCGACTACAGCATCCTCATCACCTCTCCTGTTGGATGATCCGACTACAGCATCCTCATCACCTCTCCTGTTGGATGATCCGACTACAGCATCCCCACCACCTTCTCTCCTGTTGGATGATCCGACTACAGCATCCCCACCACCTACTCTCCTGTTGGATGATCCGACTACAGCATCCCCACCACCTTCTCTCCTGTTGGATGATCCGACTACAGCATCCTCATCACCTCTCCTGTTGGATGATCCGACTACAGCATCCTCATCACCTCTCCTGTTGGATGATCCGACTACAGCATCCTCATCACCTCTCCTGTTGGATGATCCGACTACAGCATCCCCACCACCTTCTCTCCTGTTGGATGATCCGACTACAGCATCCCCACCACCTTCTCTCCTGTTGGATGATCCGACTACAGCATCCTCATCACCTTCTCTCCTGTTGGAAGATCCGACTACAGCATCCCCACCACCTTCTCTCCTGTTGGATGATCCGACTACAGCATCCTCATCACCTTCTCTCCTGTTGGATGATCCGACTACAGCATCCCCACCACCTTCTCTCCTGTTGGATGATCCGACTACAGCATCCTCATCACCTTCTCTCCTGTTGGATGATCCAGCTACAGCATCCTCATCACCTTCTCTCCTGTTGGATGATCCGACTACAGCATCCTCATCACCTTCTCTCCTGTTGGATGATCCGACTACAGCATCCCCACCACCTTCTCTCCTGTTGGATGATCCGATTACAGCATCCCCACCACCTTCTCTCCTGTTGGATGATCCGACTACAGCATCCCCACCACCTTCTCTCCTGTTGGATGATCCGACTACAGCATCCCCACCACCTTCTCTCCTGTTGGATGATCCGACTACAGCATCCCCACCACCTTCTCTCCTGTTGGATGATCCGACTACAGCATCCTCATCACCTTCTCTCCTGTTGGATGATCCGACTACAGCATCCCCACCACCTTCTCTCCTGTTGGATGGTTGGACTACCTCTGGCTGCTCAGATGTAGCATTCTCTCCACCTTCTCTTCTGTGGGATGGTCCAGCCACAGCATCCTCAGTCCACTCTGAAAAGTTTCTCTAGAGTAACTTGACAAAAAAAAAATTCTACATTTCCTCTATGCTGTACAGATAACAAGAAAAGTAGCCCATGCATGTGTAAACTGCACTTTAACATACTTATCCACACAGATACTAGCGTGGAATTCAATCATGTCTTCTGGAAAAGAACTTCCACAAACAGGACATAGTTCTGTCACGGTCTTACCGTGTTTTGTTTTGTTTTCTGATTGTTGTTCATCACTGTCTGTCTGTGATTTGTGAGATTGTGAACACCTGGGCTGGATGGGCTGTGGGTATTTAATATGCCTGTTCACTAACCAGAGTGTGGTGGGGGTTGTTCGTGATTTTGATCTTGTCTTGCATCTCGCAGGTATGGGCTCGTGGCAGGTGCCTTGGGATTCGAACACCTCTACCACAATAAGATCCTCGTTTGTCCCGTCTACCTCGTAGCCATGATTGGACCAGTCGGCGTTTGAATGTCTTCTTTCTTATTTAATTTCATTAAGTTTCCCCTAGAACTATGTAATAAATTTATATCTTTGCAACCTTATTTATGTTGTGATCGCCCTTTTTGTTGCAGTTACGAGCCAAACTGTAACAAAATTGGGGGCTCGTCCGTTTCAAAGTTTGGTTGAAGATTTTCCCCGCTGATTGAGAACGCTGTGGTCGCGCGCATTGGACTTGACTCTGATTAGAATCACCTGCGTGCGCGCTGCTCCGTTTGTTAGTGCTTTCGGTTTGCAACCTGCAAACGTTTGATTATTCGCTGCCGAGTTTTTCCAAGTTTGTCGCATTATTTTGGTGAAACATCGGTAAGTAGCCTATCTTCTCTATGAGTTTGAATGCGATTTGTTATTGGGTTAATCTTGTTAGATCGTTAACGAGAGGTGAGATCGCGTTGTGTAGTGGCTATTTATTGTAACGAGGTTAGATGTTTGTTTCTCATAAAGGGTGTCTTTTTCCAAGTAGGTTGTAGCAACGCATTTTGCGTTGACCCTTTGTTATTTTAGTTTGTTATTTTTGTGCTGATGCTGGGCTGAGGGCACTGCCGCTGGACTGTATCTCTCTGGTTAACTGAGGGGTATCGGTGCTGTCGGTATAAGGGCTTAAAGGAACTCGGCTCTTGGTTGAAGCACGAAGATTAGGGTTGAGTTAGAGTGTTTTTTTTGGGGTAGTGGGAAAAGACTCTGTTTATGAGAAATTAGAATCTGTGCTAAAACAAGGTTGTGTAAGTTGTGGAAAAAATAACTAAAATGGCCTCAGGGTTAGAAGAGTTTTTAAAACATCCTACTGAGGATGAGTTGGACAAAATGTCTAAAGACCAATTAATAGAGGTAGCAGCACATTTTGACATTGGGATTACAGCTAAAGAAAAACGTCTAAAAGAGAGTATAGGACTTATTGTAAAATCAGCCTTGGCAGATTTGGGTGTGTTTACATCTAGGCCTGAGAAACAAGCTGTGTCTGAAATTAAAGATCCTAAAGAGAAAATTAATCCTCAAAGTAATTCTTCCTTAACTTATGAGCAGCAAAGAGACTTGATGCTCTTAGAAATGGAAAATAGTAAAAGAAATCGGGAACTTGAATTTCGTAAATTAGATATTGAAGCAGAGAGACTGCAGTTAATTAGAGAGGGTCAGCTGGAGGCTCGGCCTAGTATTGCACGACCACAAATGGGTAGCTCATTTTTGCAGGGTTTTGATGTTGCAAGAAGTCTTAATCTTATGCCCAAGTTTAATGAAGATGAGTTGGACACTTTCTTTAGTTTATTTGAGCGTTTGGCAAATTTGATGGGATGGAAAGATAATGAACGAACAATATTGTTGCAGTGTGTGTTCCAAGGTAAAGCTCAGAAAGCCTATTCTACACTTAGTGTGGCTGATAGTCAGGTCTATACAAAAGTGAAGGAAGTGGTATTGAAAGCATATGAACTAGTTCCTGAAGCATATAGACAGCGGTTTAGAGTTTTGCGTAAAGGAGGGCAACAATCTTTTTCTGAGTTTGCAAGAGAGCTGCGCATTCAATTTGATCGCTGGTGTTCCTCATCTCATGCATATACTTATGAGACTCTTTATGAATTGATGTTGTTGGAACAGTTTAAGAATACTCTATCTGAGGATGTGGCTGTTTTTATAACAGAACGAAAAGTTAAAACCGCAGAGGAGGCTTCAATTCTCGCTGATGAGTATGCTCTGACGCACAAGGGTGAGGTGAGAAGGAATCGTTATCGTCGTGCAGAGACTTCTTCGGAGAATACTGAATCCCATTCATTTCTGATTGGTGGTGGTAAGCCTGTGAGAAAACCAAAGTTCTCTGAGAAAGATGACCAGTGTGCTTACTGTCTTAAAAGAGGTCATTGGAAAAAAGATTGTCCTACTTTAAAAGCAAAATTAAGTCGTGTCAAGTCTGAACCAAAGCCGGCACTGTTGGTGTCTTCAGTAGTGTCTGAAATGGCTAGCCTTCCTGATAATGGTGATAAGCATATCCTCAAACAAGAAGAGTCAGGATTGTATAATGAAAATCAAATGTATGCTCCATTCATTACAGATGGTTACGTGTCTCTTGTTGGGGGCAGAAATAAAGTTCCTGTCAAGATTTTGAGGGATACGGGAGCCTCAGAGACATTCATTTTGGAGTCTGCTTTACCCTTTTCTTCTGATTCAAGTACTGGTAAGGAGGTGCTGATAAAGGGAATTGGATTGCAGAGTTTGTCTGTTCCGTTACATACAGTAGTTCTTCAGTCTGAACTGGTTAGTGGTACAGTGGTTGTAGGTGTACGACCGTCACTGCCAGTTGAGGGGATATCGGTTATATTAGGAAATAACTTGGCTGGGGGGCGTGTTTGGAGAGGTGTGCCACCGCCACCAATTGTAACCGCTTTTCCCTCTTTGGAGGAACAAACTGTTGTCACACAGTTTCCTGATGTGTTTGTCTCTTGTGCAGTCACTCGTGCTAAGAGCAAAAATAACTCTGATGTTTTGCAGGATGTGGAGTCTAAGCCTGAAGATTCGTCAAAGATATCGGTGACTGGTCTTTCTGTTCTCTCTTCTTTCACCTCACCCAAGGAGCTGATTAAGGCTCAACAGGAGGATGACACTCTGAAGGAAGTGTTTTCTTCTGTTTTGCCTTCTAAAAAGATGGGTGAAGTAGCAAGTGGGTACTTTGTTGAAGATGGCATACTACTTAGGAAGTGGCTATCTGGTAAAGAGGTAATATTGGGTCAGGCATCTGTTCAAGTTGTTGTACCGACATCTCTGAGAGGTATGGTTCTGAAAACTGCTCATGGAGATGTAGCTGGACATTTCGGTGTTAATAAGGTGTACAATCAGTTGTTACATTATTTTTATTGGCCCCGAATGAAGAAAGATGTTCGAGAGTATATTAAAACTTGTCCGACATGTCAATTAACAGGTAAACCTAACCAGCCTCTCAAACCAGTCCCCTTGTATCCTATCCCAGCTGTGGAACCACCGTTCCAACATTTGGTGATAGACTGTGTTGGTCCGTTACCACCATCGAAGTCTGGTAACATCTATCTTCTTACTGTCATGTGTCAAAGTACAAGATATCCAGCCGCTTATCCTCTCCGTTCCATTACGACTCGTTCTGTGGTAAAGGCCTTGACTCAATTTATATCCATTTTTGGGATTCCTAAGGTCATTCAAAGTGACCAAGGAACTAATTTTACCTCTGGTATGTTTCAGGAGGTGTTGAAACAGCTTGGGGTGAGGCATAATCGATCTACTGCCTACCATGCCCAGAGTCAAGGGGTTTTGGAACGCTTCCACCAGACCTTAAAATCTCTGTTGCGGGCGTACTGTGTGGAGCTCAATCGTGATTGGGAGGAGGGTTTGCCATGGTTGCTGTTGGCAGCTCGGGAAGTGTTGCAGGACAGTTTGGGGTTTAGTCCAAATGACTTAGTTTTTGGGCATAAAGTGCGTGGACCACTTGCAGTTCTTCGTGATGGGTTACAGGAGGATGAACCTCCAGTGAGTTTGTTACATTATGTAAATGGTTTCCGAAGACGGTTGTTTTTAGCAGGGGAGATGGCTAAAGAGAATTTGTTGAAAAAGCAAAAGAAAATGAAGTGCTGGTTCGACCGCAAGACTGATTCCCGTGAGTTTTGTGCTGGTGATCAGATTTTAGCTTTGCTACCACTGCTTGAGTCACCTTTCTGCGCTAAATTTTCTGGTCCCTATACTGTGGTTCGTAAAGTATCTGATCAGAATTACGTAATTTCTACACCTGAGCGTAAAAGACGTACTCAGTTGTGCCATGCTAATTTATTAAAACCATTCTATGTTCGTTCAGTGGTCTCTGGAGCAGCTCCAGTGGCTGTTGCGATGGCTGCTGTTTCTTCACCAGTGACGGCTGTATCAGAGGATGTTGTGACACCTGATGATTGTCTTTTACAGCCACGTTTAACAAATTCAGAGACTTTGACTAATTTGGAGCAGTTGGTGCAACATTTACCTGATCAACAAAGAACTGAGTTGATGTCGATAATCTTTGAGTTTTCAGTCTTATTTGCAGATGCTCCGACTCAGACCCACCTAATAGAGCATGATATAGATGTCGGAGAAGCAAAACCTATACGTCAGCGCTTTTACCGTGTCTCTCAGGATAAGCAGCGTTATATACAGTCTGAAATCAACTATATGACTGAGCATAATATTGCTAAACCTTCTTCTTCTAGCTGGGCATCCCTGTGCTTGTTGGTGGGTAAACCAGATGGAACGTATCGGTTCTGTACAGATTACCGAAAATTAAATAATGTTACGAAACCTGATTCTTTCCCTCTGCCACGCATGGAGGATTGTATAGACCAAATTGGTCCGGCTACTTATGTCAGTAAATTCGACCTATTGAAGGGTTACTGGCAAGTGCCTCTTACTCCTCGTGCTCAAGAGATTGCATCATTTATCACTTCATTTGGATTATTCTCTTATTCTGTGATGAGTTTCGGCCTTAGAAATGCTCCTGCCACTTTCCAGCGCCTGATGAACCAGGTGACGTCTGGCTTAGAGGGCTGTGCTGTATACTTAGATGATGTTGTAGTATACAGTCAGACCTGGGAACAACATCTCTGTCGTGTCCGAGCTCTGTTTGAACGTCTTGCTGACGCTCGACTTACGGTTAACCTGGCGAAGTGTGAGTTCGCCAGGGCAACTGTAACGTATTTGGGAAAAGTAGTTGGGCAAGGCATGGTGCGTCCTGTGCGGGCTAAGGTTCTGGCCATTGATAACTTCCCTCCACCAAGTACTAAGCGGGAGTTAATGCGTTTTTTAGGCATGGTAGGATATTACAGGAGTTTTTGTCCAAATTTTTCATCCGTAGTAGCTCCTTTAACCGATTTGCTGAAAGCCAAAGTAAAATTTGAGTGGTCTTTACTGTGCCAACAGGCATTTGAAAATGTTAAGAGGTTGCTCAGCACTGCACCCGTCCTGGCCGCTCCACACTTTGAGTCACCTTTTCAGATCCAGGTGGATGCTAGCCAGGTTGGTGCTGGCGCTGTGTTAATACAGACTGATGAAAATGGAGTAGACCATCCGGTCAGTTTTTTCTCTAGAAAATTCAATTCGCATCAAGTACATTATTCAACCATTGAAAAGGAGACCTTAGCTTTGATTTGGGCATTACAACATTTTGATGTTTATGTGACAAGTGGTACATCTCCTATTGTGGTTTTTTCTGACCATAACCCACTGACTTTTTTACATTCTCTGCAGACCCCAAATCAACGTCTGGTTCGATGGGCTCTCTTTTTACAGCCTTACTCCTTGGATATTCGGCATATACGGGGAGTGGATAATATCCTAGCTGATACCTTGTCCCGTGCTCCTTGTGACTCTTGCTGAGGTTGAGGATCTCAGTAACTGGTCTCTTTCACTTTGTATTTTCTCTCACCTTAAATATTGCTTTTCTTAGGCGCCAAGAATTGCTGGAGAGGGAGATACCAAGTGTGAGACGAGAGAGAGAGAACTTTGGCCGAGTACTGAGTTGGTGTTGAAGTGTGTTGGTGATGGGATTTCACTTTGTCATTCTAAAAGTCTGACCTTTTTGAGAACCGGGTTATTTACTGAGGCCCTTAGGTGAGGTCCTCCTTTTTTATTAGGGGAGGTGTCACGGTCTTAACGTGTTTTGTTTTGTTTTCTGATTGTTGTTCATCACTGTCTGTCTGTGATTTGTGAGATTGTGAACACCTGGGCTGGATGGGCTGTGGGTATTTAATATGCCTGTTCACTAACCAGAGTGTGGTGGGGGTTGTTCGTGATTTTGATCTTGTCTTGCATCTCGCAGGTATGGGCTCGTGGCAGGTGCCTTGGGATTCGAACACCTCTACCACAATAAGATCCTCGTTTGTCCCGTCTACCTCGTAGCCATGATTGGACCAGTCGGCGTTTGAATGTCTTCTTTCTTATTTAATTTCATTAAGTTTCCCCTAGAACTATGTAATAAATTTATATCTTTGCAACCTTATTTATGTTGTGATCGCCCTTTTTGTTGCAGTTACGAGCCGAACTGTAACAGTTCCTATAATCAGCAGATCAAATGTGCTTCAAATGTGTTCAAAGTAATAACATTAATAATTATACATTTAAATGTTTTGATTTTACAAACCATGCTGGACTTGATTTTTTTCCCCTCACTGACATAATGATGTCTTCATCAGGACTTTCTTCCTATTAGAGAAAAAATAAAAATTCTTAATTGGAAAATGTGCATAAAGATAGTAAGATAGTAAAGCAGGATGGTGAACTATGACATATTTATGCAATCCTTTACACAAACTTACTGATGCATTCTCTGACTCTCACTGCATGAAAAGTGGGATTTTCGTCAGTATGTGGCACTGTAGATTGCCGTGAAACTTCAGGTTTACGACTGTGCACGGCAATTTGCAGGCAACACCGAAAACTGCCGTAAATTGTTTGTCCCCCCATGACCCCCCCTCCCCTTAATTCTAGGGGAGGCTTTATCATGTAAATGAACATTGTGATACGGCTCGTGGGTGTGAGAGGAAGAAGGCAAGGGGTCGGCTCGTTTGGGACACGGTTCTCAGGTTTATTTGTCGTATAATATGCGTGCACATCGCACGACTTCCACTCAAAAACTATTTTCTCTGTTTCTCCAACGGTTTGGTCAGGCAGTTCCTCTCTGCTGCTTCGCCTCGTGTCCCCGTGTCCTTTCAGCCCTCTCTCTCCCCTCTCTCTGTTTGGGGAGCGGCTTTATCCGGTCTCTCCATGCCAATCACTGTACTCAGACACAGGTGTTCATTATTATGCACTTGACCTACTTTCTCACCGCTCGTCTCCTCACTCTCTCCGTCTGTGCAGACTCCGCAAAACCACGCCCCCCCTGCCACAAACATGCTGTGAGCAACACAAATGCAAATCAGACTAGCAGCAGGGGGAGTTTTATCTAGGTTCTGAATTTTTTTTAACTAAAACATTTTAAGTTAAATGTACTCGTTTTAGTTCATATTACTACATTTTTAGGGCAACCAGTTTGCTCCAATTTTTTAAGTAGATTCAACTTGTCCGGGCTAACAGAGTAGATTAATTACTCTGTATGTCATTACTTAGCAATAACCAATGTTATGTAAAAAAAAATACACACAAAATAAAAAGTTACGGTGTTATGCCTGAAGCACTTTTGCCACACCCATTAACTTCAATAAAGTGAAAATAAATATAATAGGTTTTTCTGGATCTCCTTGGTGGTCAGAAACCTTAATGAGGTTGAAGAATATATGGATAAATTAAGCCCCTCTGTGGACTGATTTCCGGACTCTTGTTATTCTCTATCTCTCACACACACACACGCACGCACGCACGCACGCACGCACGCACACACGCACACACACACACACACGTTTGTTTTTGTGAAATGTGAGGACATTCCATAGGCGTAATGGTTTTTATACCGTACAAACCGTATTTTCTATCCCCTTACACTGCCCCTGCCCCTAAACCTAACCCTCACAGGAGACTGTGCAGTTCACTTTCTGTGAAAAAAACCTCATTCTGTGTGATTTATAAGCATTTTGAAAAGTGAGGACATGGGGAACGTCCTCATTTTTCACCCTCTTTTTGTAATACCTATGTCATACCCATGTCATTATACACATTTGTGTCCTGATATTTCACGAAAACATGCCCACACACACACACACACACACACACACACACACACACACACACACACACACACACACACACACACACACATCTGTGCAGGCAGACACACACACACACACACACGCACACAGCCAAAATACATCAACATTTTTTTATTTTATTCACCTCTTAACATTCTTTTGCTTCATTTTATTGTTAATTTAATATATTTCTTAAAGTCAGTTTGTTGTTAGACTCCCTTCTTTGTAAACTGTCATAAACTGACTATATCAAGACAATCAATCCTAATCCCATCAAATTTGTGAGCGAGAACTGCAGTCTGTACATGCATGTGGTACTAAATACATTTTCCATTCTGTCCAGGAAAATGTATTAATACAGAGTTTTTTCATTAATTCTGGAAAACATCCTTATAACAATGACCTTGCATGTGATTGGAGGAGCCCGACGAGCTTCTCGCCCTCGTCCAATCACGTGCGAAGTCATGGCCATGACGCGTACAAAACTTGAAGACGAGCTTTAAACAGACGTGTTTTGGACTCTTTTTTTTTTATACATTTCCTGTGTTTTTGCTGCTTTTATTTTTCGTGATCAACAATGACAGGACGCCGTCTCGCCTTCAGCTCCTCTGCATGGACGCGACCAACTTTTTCGACTAATTTTCAGCTGTCTTCAAACTGCGCGTCGCGTTTGGTTACAGTCAGTCAGCTGCTCTGTAAAGCTGTGGCGTCTTCACAACTCTGAGGCAAACTGCAGGCGCTATGAACCAGAGCATGGGTAATGTAACGTTACGATTTAAAGAATATGCTTTTATTCAGCTGTATAAGGACATGGATGCGTTAATAGATCCGAGCTTAAATCTGCACATTTTGTTTACACAGACTATCCTCGCCTCATAACGAAGCCGTGAGCTCTTATCTGCTTGGAGCGATTTCCGCGAGTCCAGATTTAACCGCTGATCAAGACAACATTGTGTGTAAGTATTACCAGTGTGTCCTTGAGCAAGGCACTTTACTCCATGTTGCTCCAGGGAGATTGTCCCTGTAATAAGGGCTGTAAGTCGCTTTGGATAAAAGCGTCTGCCAAATGCATAAATGTAAATGTAAATGTATTACTTCTAATTTTTTCTCATTCCTTGTTTAAATTTACCGTGACTGTTTTTATTAATACCAGTCTCATGTAATTGTTTTCCAGCTGCCTGTAAGACGTATTATGAATCGACACGCCGGAGCTTCAGATACAAACAACCTGAACTTACATCGCAGGCGGAGTTTAGCTCGGAGTCGATCAAGAAGAAAAAGGGTAAGATTTATTATATTAGATCCGTTTTTTGTCAATGAGAGTATTTTTCAGGTTGCTTATTGTCTATATGGATTTATGGAACTCATATCTGATGAGAAAGACGGCATTGTTGACGGGGTGTCTGGATGGATTGTGCGATCACCGGCCTCTCGCAGCCTAGAGCTCGCCGAACTCTGTGCCACTTTGCAATCCAGATTAGAGGCGATACCAAAATACAGGGCAACTCACCATATACGCCTGTGTTTCCCGAATGTGTTGGGCGCTTCTTTTTGACGTTTTTCGAGGACAACATAAGAGACATTACTGCTGCACTGTACATAGTTGTGTGTTTAACAATAAAGCTCTTTCTTTGAATAAACAGCTGTGTGTTTATAAATGAAGCTCTTTCTTTGAATAAACGGCATGGTCCGGGCAAATTTTCCCATAATCATAAATTATTACAACATAAATTATATATTTATTATTATTATTATTGGGGTTTACATTTATAATGAGCCAGGGTGACCAATAATGATTGGTTTGCAGTGATCTGCCAACCAATCACGAGGGATTTTTCTTGTTTAAAAGTAGTGGCTTCAGCCAATACTGAGTGAGTAAATTCAAGTCTGGCCGTTGACTCTCTGGTTTCGCTGCTATTCATATGCTAATTAGATGCGTCGCACCTCCGCGGGCTCTTTCAGCGGGGGGCTCTCCACCTACGTCATGGTTCGTTTACAACAATTTGTGGCACAGACGAACGCGACGTTAGCTGCCTCTAAATTGTCGAAAACTGCTGAAAATTAGGGAGAATTCCGGGAGTCTACAGGCGTTTACGGGGTCGAAAATCCCACTTTTCATGCAGTGTCTAGTGCACAATTGTCAATGTGCCGAGCTAAAACTTGAAGTGGCATGGTGACTCCACACTTTTTGTGTTTTGTAGATTTAATTGAGGACTGTATTTGTACTGGAAGAGGTGTCTTTGTATCCGCACTGGTGTGTCGGCAAGAACACATAAGTCTCAGTTGAATCAAAGTTGGAGTTTATGATTCAGTTGAATGGGTACAGTGAGTGGTTACAGTGAGTGGTCTGAAATAATCAAAGAATAACAATAAAGATTAAATATAAATAATTATTAACATTCACATAAGCATCGTCATCGTCTTAATCACACACTAGATTTAATTATATCACATGGAACCAACCCAACCGACATAGATATTATACCACAAAGTGATGATGTCACTGACCATTACATGGTAACTTGCATACTGCGTACTGCTGAAATCTGTCATGTTGCGCCACGTTATCGACCAGGCAGAACAATCCTTCCAACCACTATAGATAGATTCTCAAATAGCTTACCGGATCTGTCTCAGCTGCTAAGTGAACCCAAACAAACAGATGAACTAGAGGAAATGACTAGCAGTATGAGCACCATTTTCTCTAGTACATTAGAAATTGTAGCACCAATTAGATTAAAAAAGGTTAGAGAGAAAACTAAAGCACCCTGGTACAACAGTGCTACACATGTTATCAAGAGAGAAACTCGTAACTTAGAGCGTAAATGGAAACAAACTAATTTAGAGGTCTTTAGAATCGCGTGGAAAGATAGTATGTCACGTTATAAAAAGGCCCTAAAAGCAGCCAGAGCTGAGCATCTCCGCAAACTAATAGAAAATAACCAAAATAATCCAAGGATTTTATTTAACACTGTGGCTAGACTAACAAATAAACAAGCATCGCCTGAACAAAATATTCCGTTACAGTTTAGTAGTAATGATTTTATGAACTTCTTCGCTGACAAAATAGAAAGCATCAGAAACAAAATTGTAAATGTACAATCTTTAATGATGTCTTATGATTCAACCGCAATTATCGCCCCTCAAGAACTACTACACCGCTTTACAACCATAGGACAGGAAGAGCTAAATAAACTTATCATTGCATCTAAACCAACAACATGTTTATTAGATCCAATACCCACTAAACTACTGAAAGAGTTGTTACCTGTAGTGGAAGAGCCTCTTCTCAATATTATTAACTCGTCTTTATCTTTAGGTCATGTTCCAAGAATATTCAAGTTGGCAGTCATAAAGCCTCTCATTAAGAAGCCACAATTAGATCATAATAACCTAGCAAATTACAGACCAATATCAAATCTTCCATTCATGTCTAAAATACTAGAAAAAGTTGTGTCCGCTCAATTGTGCTCTTTCTTGCAAGAAAATTATATCTATGAAAAATTTCAATCAGGATTCAGGCCGCATCACAGCACAGAAACCACACTCGTTAAAATCACAAATGATTTACTTCTAGCTTCTGACCAAGGCTGTATCTCAATACTAGTTCTACTTGATCTTAGTGCTGCGTTCGATACTATAGATCATAAAATACTATTAGATCGACTTCAAAATTACACTGGTGTTCAGGGACAGGCATTAAACTGGTTTAGATCGTATTTATCAGACCGCTACCATTTTGTCTGTCTAAATGGGGAAAAATCAAAGATAACATCAGTAGACTATGGGGTGCCGCAAGGATCCGTGTTAGGCCCTCTGCTATTCTCTATATATATGCTGCCACTTGGTAATATTATAAGAAAACATGGAATTAATTTCCACTGTTATGCTGATGACACTCAATTATATATTTCATCACGACCAGATGAAAACGCTAAATTATCTAAACTGACAGCGTGTGTTGATGATATTAAACACTGGATGACGTGTAATTTTCTGCTATTAAATTCAGATAAAACGGAGGTATTACTCATTGGTCCAAAAAACTGCCCACAAAACCTCTCACAATACAACTTTAACTTGGAAGGATGTCCTGTCGCTTTATCCACTACAGTAAGAGACCTGGGTGTTATATTAGACCGCAACTTGTCTTTCGAAAGTCATATTTCATATGTTACAAGAACGGCATTTTTCCACCTTAGAAATATTGCTAAGCTACGTAACATGCTATCTATTTCTGATGCAGAAAAGTTAGTTCATGCATTCATGACCTCGAGACTATATTACTGTAATGCTTTATTAGCTGGTTGTCCTGCATCATCAATAAACAAGCTACAGTTAGTCCAAAACGCAGCTGCTAGAGTTCTTACTAGGTCAAGAAAATATGATCATATAACACCAATTTTATCATCTCTACACTGGTTACCTATTAAGTTCCGTATCAATTACAAAGTATTGCTACTGACCTATAAAGCCCTAAATGGTTTAGCTCCAGTGTATTTAACGGATCTTTTATCGCCCTACAATCCATCGCGCTCTTTAAGATCACTAAACTCGAGGCTTCTGGTCATTCCTAGGATATCTAAGTCCACTAAAGGAGGGAGGGCATTTTCACATTTAGCTCCTAAACTCTGGAATAGTCTTCCGGATATTGTTCGAGGTTCAGACTCGCTGTCCCAGTTTAAAACCAGATTAAAGACGCATCTCTTTAGCCAAGCATTCACATTATAAATAAGTTTTATACTACAGTTAAATCGCACCAACAGCATTAATATTCTGAACAGCAGCTATGCTAATTATTTCCCATCTGCTTTTCTGTTGTTATCTCGGGACACTAGTCCCGAGGTAACTAGTTCGTCAGCTCCAGTTTGTATCCAGCCTCTCATGGAGACTTCAGATGCCCCAACACCAGTGATGAGACGACTCGACGCCTGTGAAGAGACGACTCAACGCCAGCGTTGTTATGGCCTAAAATAATACATGATTGATTAACTTATCCTAACATTTTTCTTTAACATTCTCTTTCTAACATTTTACAATGTACATTTTTGAAATGCACTTTCTGTGAAGCTGCTTTGAAACAATGTGTATTGTGAAAAGCGCTATACAAATAAATTTGAATTGAATTGAATTGAATAAGCAATAAACTGGTTACATTATTCAAGTTGGTGCAGTACTTAGTTAGTCCACAAGATGGCGCCTACAGTCCACATGTGGAGTGAGTCATTAAGAGAGACGCCATTATAGTGTCATTACAGGCAGTAACGGCCAGTATAATAAACAGCACATAACGTAATATATATAAACACCAATATAAATCACCATCCAGATATATTAATTACTCTATGAAAGTACTTAGGAATTAGTTATATGCCACGAGTGAACTTTGGCGCTTAGGCGCTTGCGGGAAGCTTTGATTGTAAACAAACAAGCTCGTGGTATCACAATAAAGTGCTCAAATCTGCTTTCACACACATCGGAATGATCACTGGATAATAGGTAACAAACAACTTACATTCTGGTCATTAACTCGCTCATATAAGTCCACTAATGAAAGAAGGAAATGGAGATATAAATCTCCTGCATTGGAGCATTCAGTTCGTCTTCCTCTGACTGATAGGCATTGACTGACGTCACTTAGCAAACAGCGCTCCGATTGGATGAAACTTCTTAACATTTTGCAAACAGATTTGGGCATCTTCTCAAATTCTGCTGCATGTGGCGATAATGGTGTACTGTCTATTGTGTCTTGCAGTGGAACAATTGTGAAGGAAATTTTACATTTAGATGTTTTTACTATTAGAAGTGTTCATTTTACCTATATGTGTTTTTACTTATAGATGTGAATCTTTTACTCCTAGATGTGTATCACTTGTTAACATTGAACATGTATTTGTACTAATCATTATTAAAGAAATGTAACCAAGCTTTTAGAAATGCATACGTAAAGTGCAGGAACTCTTTGTTCTGGGTGATAAAGGGAACTTGCTGGCGGGAACATATTGTACCGAGTGATAGAGTGCTCAGTTGCAAGGAAGCTTGGTAGTGCAAGAGGTCAAGATGACATATCGTACTTTAAGTGTGACAAGTATGTGCGTAGTTGCAATTAGACTAAGAATAGACAGGATGCGTGAAAATTATGTAGCTTAAAAACAGGAACTTCTGCAGACATGGGTATTGTGTTGTCTAGTTAGAATTTATGTTGAACAGGGGTTTTGAATAAAGATGTTTCCTTTTAAGGCAAACAAGATTGGATGCAACCTACTCAGGATGTATGAAGGGTATATAATGGTATCCCGGAGAGCAAACTGTGCCCTTCTCATGACAGACATTCTCTGTATGTGAACTGCCTATTTCTTGCAAGAAATAAAATCATGTTTGATACTTTGACTTTTCAAAGGTTTGAATTTGTATTTCCTCCCTCCTCATCTTTCGAATATAATTATTTCCACAACAAATGGCGACGAGGATGGGTTTGCAGTGAACCAACCGATCGGCGTGATTGAGAGGGCAATTAACTGATCATCCCGAGAGATCAAACTCTGCGGCTCAATATCCTCAATTTAAAGGAGAGAGAATTGTCCTACTCATCACGACGAGCGGAGGTGAACGCACTCCCAGAATTGAACTCACGAGGTCATCAAAAGACGGTGAGAGAAAATTATTTACGTGGTAAATAAGAAGTTTAAGTAAATATTTGCGTATTGAATATTTCTGCTAAAAGGGTCAGAGATTTGGAATAAGCCTGAGAGTAAGTTTCCAAAGAGGGTTTGAGAATAAGCGTTTCTCAAATGCCAAGTGTTAATTGTTTCCCCAAAAGGGCCAGAAGTTGCGAGAATAAGCTAGAAATTTCTCGAGCGTCCAAACAAGGTGCAGTTTGAAATAAGCCTGACAGTAACTTTCAAACATTGAGTAAGGCACTTGTTTGGGAAAAAGACCTAGCATCGACGGATGTGGGCATTTTTGAAAGTCCTAAATTGACGAATTTAGGCAGACGTGGTGGCCACGCTGGGGGAAAGAATTAACACAGTGAATATAGTACGTGGTGAACACGTGAGAGAAAGGATTCAAATACGCAAATATAAATACTGTTGATAGACACAATGGGTAATGAGAATTCGAAAAGCGTGGAGGAGGAACAGGTTAATTTCTCTAGGAGCTCGTACAAAGCTATGGACAAAATAATGGGAACTTGGTATCATGCTTTTGTGCCGTTTTTGATAAGTCAATACGGGTTTAACGGGGGTTTAAGTGTGTCACATTTGACTCAGACTAAAATAAATTGGGCGACTCATGTTGTAAAAAAGAAGGATAAAGAGCGTTACGATAAATGTGGTGAAATCATAGTAAAATGGTTGGACGAGGCAACACGCAGACAGCAAAAACAAGTCTGTCGGGCCATCGCACCATTATACTCTGATAAGGAAAGAGGGGAGGCTTCAAGGAAAGCACTAATGAATCTTAAAAATGACTGTAGTGGCATTGCTGACTCTTCTTCTCCCTTTTTCGGTCACTACCCGAGAATGACGGTGGAGGACGGGACGTATCCGGCTCGGCGCCCACCTTCTCTCTATCATGCTCCGAGTGAGGCTGCTCCAGCTGTGGAAGAGGCAAGCGCACCGACTGCACCGCTGCCCCAATACACTCCAAAAGAGGAAGAGAGAAGTGACAAAGCGACAACGCGCTCTGGTGCACTGTACAGAGAAGATAAGCAACAGAATTGCAACAAAGACTTAGAAGACCTGCTAAACACAAACATGAGAAAGTTGACTTTGCACGCACGATGGACATTAACCAAGTTCGTCAATGCACTCAAGGAAAAGATGAAACCACTGAAGCATATTTCCTTCGACTAAAAGAGTGTTTTGATCGCCATGGTGGTATGGAAAAAAACCACCGCCAACAGACCAAGGGGCGGAAGCCATGGGGTCCGATCCCTACGATGACTATTTGAGAACTTTGTTCATGGATGGACTTGACAGAGAAATTTCAAGAGAAATTGAAAAAAGCTGTGTTGGATGGCAACTGGCCTCCACAGCTGAAATCAGACGACATGCGAAACATCATGAGGAAATCATTAAGAAACAGAAAACAGCAAAAATCACCAAGCAAGACAAAGATTTTTCTCTAGCTCTGATGGCGCAGCAACACAACAATTACAGACCAAACCACTACAACAAAAGAGGTGGTGGAGGAAGAGGCAGAGGACGCGGTCGCGGAAAAGATAGACATTTTTCACAGAATCAGCAGCGTCCAGATCGAGACACTTGTCATACATGCGGACAGAAGGGACATTGGCGTGACACTTGCCCGCAAACAGCAAGAATCGCGGGGCAGGCAGATTGAGAGGAGGGGGGTGCGAGCGACGGGTCTCCGGTCTCTCCATCAGATAAGTATCATTCTCTTTCCGTTTCTGACTCTGCTCTCTGCAATGAAGAAGTGCTTGCTAATGTTTTCTATAGAGCTAAAAATTCTTTACCTTTGATAGAAG
This sequence comes from Gobio gobio, assembly GCF_949357685.1. NCBI lineage: Eukaryota > Metazoa > Chordata > Actinopteri > Cypriniformes > Gobionidae > Gobio > Gobio gobio. Next base: position 696,241 of record NC_137107.1, read on the forward strand.
TAAATGTTTTGGACAAAACATTATTGTTTCTGTTAGACACCGGTGCATGTAACTCTATAATTCAAGAAACAGAATTGACAGCACCGATTCCACTTTCTGGAAAAAAGACGTCTTCCAGAAGTGCGACCGGTCATGTGGTCGTTGAACCATTCTCAACGCCGTTTGAGTGTTCAATTAATGAGAAAAAAATCAAGCATTGTTTTTTGATTTCTCAGTCGTGTCCAGTAAATTTGATGGGAAGAGGTTTACTGTGTAAGCTGGGTATTTCTGTTCACTGTACTACTAATGGGCTTCATGCTGACATGAGGATGTTAGATTTAGACGCAGAGGAAACCTCTCTGTTTGTATATGAATGGCAAGTTTCAAACACGTGTCTGACCACAAAAGCTCATGACAGAGTGTTGCCATCATCTGACTTTATGAATGACTCAGATCTGCACTGTACTTCACATGTCAGCATTGAACCTGATGATGAATTTGCGCAGCGTTGGTTTGATGTGGATGTGGAAGATGTAAAGACAGATTATCTGTATTGGACAAACCACTGGTGTATTTTGAGTGTGAAACTGACTGACAAACAGGCAATGTTTTATGACGTGGAAAATGCACAGCCTCATATCTCACTGGCCAAACCAGTGAAGGCTGAATGGCGTGACGCAGGTCCCTTCATGGTCGAGTGCCATGAACTGACCGACTGGGTCATAATAGATCAAAAAAGAATGATCAGCCAGAGTGAAAGTACCGGATGGTTCAAACAACCATGTCATAAAACATTGAGAGGTTTGAGAGCAGTCACAGTGTTGGAAGAGGAAATGAAATTCGACAGTCTGACTTTATCGTACCTCCCTGTCAGGGTTCTCCTCTGACAGCTCTGTATGTTTTGTCTTTGTTTAATGTGTCTTTGTTTGTGTTGTGCATGAACACATGGCTTTGTCTTGGTTTGTGTTTGCCATGTGCTTCCTGTGTCCTGCCTCCTTGTTTCCTGTTACCACGCCCCCTTGTTTAGTCATAGGCTGCGTTCGAAACCGCATACTTCCCTACTATATAGTATGTAAAAAGCAGTAGGCGAGCGAAGAGGATGCTGGAATCCTTTGTATTCATAAAAGAGTAGGCGAGAACTACCAGGGTTTTGGAGTATTTCTCGCGAGATTCGGACGTGCGTATACTGATGTTGCGTTCGAATATGCCTACTTACCTACTATATAGTAGGCGAAAACAGTACGTGAAAGGAGAAGTATGTTCGAAACCTCAGTAATCATAAAAGAGTAGGCGAGAAGTTCCCGGATGGCTTACTGATTCCGCCCAGATTGTGAAGTACCCATCGTCGGATACTTTTCTATCCCTGCCTTCCCATGAGGCCACAGGAAAGGATACGCCAGGCGGAGAAAAGCCAATCAAATGTGAGTATTACTAACCAAAATCACCGTTCCTTGTGTTAAAATCGCATTTGTTGGACTACTGTAGAGTAACGTTAAACTGTTGAATTGTTAAAAGTGTAAAGACGACAGACAGTATAGTGTAGTTGTGATTGGGCTGTAAAAACACGTTTTATTATGTATGAGCTCCAGTAACACACACACACAAACGTCTCCAAAGTGGATTTACATAAACGATATACTTAAAGATAAAGATGCTTACTAAATGTTTATTTAACATCTGACAGGAACATTTTCGATAAGTATTGCAGATGACATCACAGCATGAAATAGACATCTGATCAGAGTGATGTGTGTGTGCTATAATGTAGAGTTCCCTGTGGTCAACACTGCTTACTTAACATGAACGTCAGTAATGTTAATAGATCTACATAAAGTAACTAAACATAAGTTATCTTTTTTTATTTGTCCATTAGTACTGTTGATGAATTGAGGAACATTAACACATCAGCAACTACCCCAACATTTAAGGCAATTGAGCACATAAACTTTTATGCTTTTATCAAGGTGTTGTTTAAGATACAGGTAACATGAAAGTTGTCTGATGTTACAGGGGCAGAAGAGCACGTGTGTGTGTGTGTGTGTGTGTGTGTGTGTGTGTGTGTGTGTGTGTGTGTGTGTGTGTGTGTGTGTGTGTGTGTGTGTGTGTGTGTGTGTGTGTGTGTGTGTGTGTGTGTGTGTGTGTGTGTGTGTGTGTGTGTGTGTTTGTTTATCTGGTGGAGACTGGAGAGAGGGTGATGAAGGAAGCCTGTCATCAAAGGCTTTGAGTATACTACAGAAATGAATAAAACATACATTTAAATCTTAAGTTGTATTTTATTTTAATTTCAAACAGAGTTTTTTCAGCACTTTTCTGATTCTTGATGTCTGTGCATTTGCTGCAGAGCTTCTGTGGTTGAGCCTTGCTCAAGGACACACTGGTGGTGACGGCTGCGGAGATCCAAGCAGAAACCTTCTGCTTATCAGTTCAGTGTTTAGCCCACTACACCACAAAAGTCATAAAGCTACAATACAAGTAGCATGTAATTGTAAAAAATATTAAATCAAATATGGCAAGAAATGGGATGCTGACAACATGAATTGTAAAACGTTTTAAGTAGTCATGCTGATGGAGAGCAGGCAGACGGATGTTTAGAGTAGACATCAGCAGTCAGATTGTCCCGCACATGTTCTCCACTCTTGCTTCAAGGTTGTGGGGTTCAGAAGGGACATGATGGACGGCTGGACAGGCGAAGGTGTTCACGGTGGTCAACTGCTTCATCAAGCTGTGTTGAGATGGCAGCAGATGTGGGGTTCACCGTCTGTAAATGTGTGATGGTTTGTTAGAACAATACGTTTGAATAAAGCTTTGTTTCATGGTGACTTATTCATTTGTGATGTTTACTTTTATTCATTCTTTTACTCATTAATTCATGTTTCCTATTGTTGTCAGTAAATAAAATATTTTATTAACTCATGCATTTATTCATTGCTTGACTGAAAATTGGTATTCACATCGGCTGCATTTGTTCTAGTGTATTTTCATGCATCGCTATGTCATATGACAACAAGTTGCATTTTGCTTGTTTTACTAAAACAATATAATTTTCAGTAAAAAAAAAAGTAATATAATTAAGTATTGGTCAGCATTTGTTATTATTATTATTGTAAGTGTTTTAGTGGGCTAGCAATGCAATTCATTCTGGGGTAATTTTAATTTTGAATAGTAATAACTTACATTTTAAGAGTATAAAATCAACAGTGTTCTCCCAAGGTGAGATCTTCGAGCAGCTGAAAGACGTCCTCGTTGCAGACTCTGAGGGAAACCGCACAGGTCGGGCTGTGGAGTTATTGATGCTTTGAGCTGTTACTGCACCTGTCACTCATAGGCCTATCTTTTATTTTATAATTACATGGTTGTATCTTTAACAATCCTAATAATAAAACAAATATCATGGGTTTGCATACATTATATACAAAGAAAAAACAATAACAAGGTTAGATATCTTTGAATAAGGGATTGAGGGATAAAACAGGAGTTAAATTTAAAAAGGAAAATATAAAGGAGATTTAGGCCAATTTTGCTTGTGGATGACATGCTTTGCATATAAAATAAAGAAATTAACAACATATTTAAGAGATCACGATTGTGGGTTCTGGTAAGGATAAAACTGGGTCAGATTAGTAGGGTTAATATCACAAAATAAATGGGCAGCTGTTTCTTCAACAAGCCCACACAATTAGCAAGTTTAATCAATATTAAGATATTTATAGGTCGATGAATTAAACCTGTCACTCGTCTTTCAAGTTGTTGCTCTTGAGATAACGTCGTAGGTCACATGATAACGTCAACATGGCGCATAAAGTGCGGATCGCATTCATACTTAACGAGATCAGGCAATATAGTACCTACTCTTTTAGAGCTCGTTAAGTAAGTACTTATTGAAAATGAGTACCTACTCAATGAGTATGCGGTTTCGAACGCAGCCCTTGTCTAGTCCTCATTGATTCACTGATTGTGTGCTCACCTGTTCCTTGTCTGAGTGTGCTCACCCTTTCCTCATGTTTTCTGCTCCTTGTTTGTCTGAGTGTTCACCTGTTCCTCATGTTCTCTGCTCCCTTTATAAGGTGTGTTCTTTCCCTTATGTGGTTGCTGGTTCGTTATACGTTATACCTACGTGTGTTATACTAGTAGTGCTAAGTTTTGTGCTGCCTTTTGGTCTTGTCTCCTCTTGTTTTCTGTCTTAGGTTCCTGTCCTGTACCATTTAATTTCAATGGTAAAGCTTACACCTTTACACGTTTATGTCAGGGATATTGTGAATCTCCAACAATATTCAACGAAGCTTTAAAACACAGTTTGGAAGATTTGATACTTCCACCTGGCGTGGCTCTTTTGCAGTACGTTGATGACTTGTTACTTTGCTGTCCAAACGAACGGCTTTACTTCCTGTTCAGATAACCGCAGCAGCACGGCTTGATGAGGAAATGGGGGACATAGAAATGATGCAGCAGCATGCCTCTGCTGATGATAAGAGAAAATGGAGAGATGCAGGCTGTGTGTATAAAGATAATCAGTGGTGGGGCCCCAATGAAAAACCATGTTTACCTTCTCATTTCTTTCAGGCATATGCGAAACTGACACATGGATTGGACCATGCTTCCAAAACGGGAATGTTTTCCATTATGAAAAATAACTGGTTTACCAAAGGTTTTTCCACAGTGGCAGCAGATTTTTGCAGCAGATGTCTCATTTGCGGAACTAACAATGTGGCAAGGGGTCAGGCAATGAGACAGGCGGGGCATCCCAGGCCACCAAGACCATTCTCACATGTAATGCTTGATTATATTGAATTGACACAATCAGATAAAAAGAAATACTGCATATTTGCTGTAGATCTTTTTTCAGGATGGGTTGAAGTCCTGCCGACATCAAAAACAGACGCACAGGGAGTGGCAAAATTACTCCTACAGGAGATTGTCCCACGATGGGGAATCCCTGAAAGATTGTCAAGTGACAACGGCTCACATTTTGTAAACAATGCAATTTCAGCCGTAGAAGCGTTCCTGGGTACTCCCTGGAAACACTTTTGTTCCTATCATCCGGAATCAGCCGGAGCGGTAGAGAGACAGAACCAGGTTCTGAAAAACAAACTGGTAAAAATTTGCGATGAGACAGGGCTTTCATGGCCTAAGGCTCTGCCCATTGCTTTGACTTATAATGTAGAGTTCCCTGTGGTCAACACTGCTTACTTAACATGAACGTCAGTAATGTTAATAGATCTACATAAAGTAACTAAACATAAGTTATCTTTTTTTATTTGTCCATTAGTACTGTTGATGAATTGAGGAACATTAACACATCAGCAACTACCCCAACATTTAAGGCAATTGAGCACATAAACTTTTATGCTTTTATCAAGGTGTTGTTTAAGATACAGGTAACATGAAAGTTGTCTGATGTTACAGGGGCAGAAGAGCACGTGTGTGTGTGTGTGTGTGTGTGTGTGTGTGTGTGTGTGTGTGTGTGTGTGTGTGTGTGTGTGTGTGTGTGTGTGTGTGTGTGTGTTTGTGTGTGTGTGTGTGTGTGTGTTTGTTTATCTGGTGGAGACTGGAGAGAGGGTGATGAAGGAAGCCTGTCATCAAAGGCTTTGAGTATACTACAGAAATGAATAAAACATACATTTAAATCTTAAGTTGTATTTTATTTTAATTTCAAACAGAGTTTTTTCAGCACTTTTCTGATTCTTGATGTCTGTGCATTTGCTGCAGAGCTTCTGTGGTTGAGCCTTGCTCAAGGACACACTGGTGGTGACGGCTGCGGAGATCCAAGCAGAAACCTTCTGCTTATCAGTTCAGTGTTTAGCCCACTACACCACAAAAGTCATAAAGCTACAATACAAGTAGCATGTAATTGTAAAAAATATTAAATCAAATATGGCAAGAAATGGGATGCTGACAACATGAATTGTAAAACGTTTTAAGTAGTCATGCTGATGGAGAGCAGGCAGACGGATGTTTAGAGTAGACATCAGCAGTCAGATTGTCCCGCACATGTTCTCACTCTTGCTTCAAGGTTGTGGGGTTCAGGAGGGACATGATGGACGGCTGGACAGGCGAAGGTGTTCACGGTGGTCAACTGCTTCATCAAGCTGTGTTGAGATGGCAGCAGATGTGGGGTTCACCGTCTGTAAATGTGTGATGGTTTGTTAGAACAATACGTTTGAATAAAGCTTTGTTTCATGGTGACTTATTCATTTGTGATGTTTACTTTTATTCATTCTTTTACTCATTAATTCATGTTTCCTATTGTTGTCAGTAAATAAAATATTTTATTAACTCATGCATTTATTCATTGCTTGACTGAAAATTGGTATTCACATCGGCTGCATTTGTTCTAGTGTATTTTCATGCATCGCTATGTCATATGACAACAAGTTGCATTTTGCTTGTTTTACTAAAACAATATAATTTTCAGTAAAAAAAAAAGTAATATAATTAAGTATTGGTCAGCATTTGTTATTATTATTATTGTAAGTGTTTTAGTGGGCTAGCAATGCAATTCATTCTGGGGTAATTTTAATTTTGAATAGTAATAACTTACATTTTAAGAGTATAAAATCAACAGTGTTCTCCCAAGGTGAGATCTTCGAGCAGCTGAAAGACGTCCTCGTTGCAGACTCTGAGGGAAACTGCACAGGTCGGGCTGTGGAGTTATTGATGCTTTGAGCTGTTACTGCACCTGTCACTCATAGGCCTATCTTTTATTTTATAATTACATGGTTGTATCTTTAACAATCCTAATAATAAAACAAATATCATGGGTTTGCATACATTATATACAAAGAAAAAACAATAACAAGGTTAGATATCTTTGAATAAGGGATTGAGGGATAAAACAGGAGTTAAATTTAAAAAGGAAAATATAAAGGAGATTTAGGCCAATTTTGCTTGTGGATGACATGCTTTGCATATAAAATAAAGAAATTAACAACATATTTAAGAGATCACGATTGTGGGTTCTGGTAAGGATAAAACTGGGTCAGATTAGTAGGGTTAATATCACAAAATAAATGGGCAGCTGTTTCTTCAACAAGCCCACACAATTAGCAAGTTTAATCAATATTAAGATATTTATAGGTCGATGAATTAAACCTGTCACTCGTCTTTCAAGTTGTTGCTCTTGAGATAACGTCGTAGGTCACATGATAACGTCAACATGGCGCATAAAGTGCGGATCGCATTCATACTTAACGAGATCAGGCAATATAGTACCTACTCTTTTAGAGCTCGTTAAGTAAGTACTTATTGAAAATGAGTACCTACTCAATGAGTATGCGGTTTCGAACGCAGCCCTTGTCTAGTCCTCATTGATTCACTGATTGTGTGCTCACCTGTTCCTTGTCTGAGTGTGCTCACCCTTTCCTCATGTTTTCTGCTCCTTGTTTGTCTGAGTGTTCACCTGTTCCTCATGTTCTCTGCTCCTTGTTTGTCTGAGTGTTCACCTGTTCCTCTTGTTCTCTGCTCCCTTTATAAGGTGTGTTCTTTCCCTTATGTGGTTGCTGGTTCGTTATATGTTATACCTACGTGTGTTATACTAGTAGTGCTAAGTTTTGTGCTGCCTTTTGGTCTTGTCTCCTCTTGTTTTCTGTCTTAGGTTCCTGTCCTGTACCATTTAATTTCAATGGTAAAGCTTACACCTTTACACGTTTATGTCAGGGATATTGTGAATCTCCAACAATATTCAACGAAGCTTTAAAACACAGTTTGGAAGATTTGATACTTCCACCTGGCGTGGCTCTTTTGCAGTACGTTGATGACTTGTTACTTTGCTGTCCAAACGAACGGCTTTACTTCCTGTTCAGATAACCGCAGCAGCACGGCTTGATGAGGAAATGGGGGACATAGAAATGATGCAGCAGCATGCCTCTGCTGATGATAAGAGAAAATGGAGAGATGCAGGCTGTGTGTATAAAGATAATCAGTGGTGGGGCCCCAATGAAAAACCATGTTTACCTTCTCATTTCTTTCAGGCATATGCGAAACTGACACATGGATTGGACCATGCTTCCAAAACGGGAATGTTTTCCATTATGAAAAATAACTGGTTTACCAAAGGTTTTTCCACAGTGGCAGCAGATTTTTGCAGCAGATGTCTCATTTGCGGAACTAACAATGTGGCAAGGGGTCAGGCAATGAGACAGGCGGGGCATCCCAGGCCACCAAGACCATTCTCACATGTAATGCTTGATTATATTGAATTGACACAATCAGATAAAAAGAAATACTGCATATTTGCTGTAGATCTTTTTTCAGGATGGGTTGAAGTCCTGCCGACATCAAAAACAGACGCACAGGGAGTGGCAAAATTACTCCTACAGGAGATTGTCCCACGATGGGGAATCCCTGAAAGATTGTCAAGTGACAACGGCTCACATTTTGTAAACAATGCAATTTCAGCCGTAGAAGCGTTCCTGGGTACTCCCTGGAAACACTTTTGTTCCTATCATCCGGAATCAGCCGGAGCGGTAGAGAGACAGAACCAGGTTCTGAAAAACAAACTGGTAAAAATTTGCGATGAGACAGGGCTTTCATGGCCTAAGGCTCTGCCCATTGCTTTGACTTATAATGTAGAGTTCCCTGTGGTCAACACTGCTTACTTAACATGAACGTCAGTAATGTTAATAGATCTACATAAAGTAACTAAACATAAGTTATCTTTTTTTATTTGTCCATTAGTACTGTTGATGAATTGAGGAACATTAACACATCAGCAACTACCCCAACATTTAAGGCAATTGAGCACATAAACTTTTATGCTTTTATCAAGGTGTTGTTTAAGATACAGGTAACATGAAAGTTGTCTGATGTTACAGGGGCAGAAGAGCACGTGTGTGTGTGTGTGTGTGTGTGTGTGTGTGTGTGTGTGTGTGTGTGTGTGTGTGTGTGTGTGTGTGTGTGTGTGTGTGTGTGTTTGTTTATCTGGTGGAGACTGGAGAGAGGGTGATGAAGGAAGCCTGTCATCAAAGGCTTTGAGTATACTACAGAAATGAATAAAACATACATTTAAATCTTAAGTTGTATTTTATTTTAATTTCAAACAGAGTTTTTTCAGCACTTTTCTGATTCTTGATGTCTGTGCATTTGCTGCAGAGCTTCTGTGGTTGAGCCTTGCTCAAGGACACACTGGTGGTGACGGCTGCGGAGATCCAAGCAGAAACCTTCTGCTTATCAGTTCAGTGTTTAGCCCACTACACCACAAAAGTCATAAAGCTACAATACAAGTAGCATGTAATTGTAAAAAATATTAAATCAAATATGGCAAGAAATGGGATGCTGACAACATGAATTGTAAAACGTTTTAAGTAGTCATGCTGATGGAGAGCAGGCAGACGGATGTTTAGAGTAGACATCAGCAGTCAGATTGTCCCGCACATGTTCTCACTCTTGCTTCAAGGTTGTGGGGTTCAGGAGGGACATGATGGACGGCTGGACAGGCGAAGGTGTTCACGGTGGTCAACTGCTTCATCAAGCTGTGTTGAGATGGCAGCAGATGTGGGGTTCACCGTCTGTAAATGTGTGATGGTTTGTTAGAACAATACGTTTGAATAAAGCTTTGTTTCATGGTGACTTATTCATTTGTGATGTTTACTTTTATTCATTCTTTTACTCATTAATTCATGTTTCCTATTGTTGTCAGTAAATAAAATATTTTATTAACTCATGCATTTATTCATTGCTTGACTGAAAATTGGTATTCACATCGGCTGCATTTGTTCTAGTGTATTTTCATGCATCGCTATGTCATATGACAACAAGTTGCATTTTGCTTGTTTTACTAAAACAATATAATTTTCAGTAAAAAAAAAAGTAATATAATTAAGTATTGGTCAGCATTTGTTATTATTATTATTGTAAGTGTTTTAGTGGGCTAGCAATGCAATTCATTCTGGGGTAATTTTAATTTTGAATAGTAATAACTTACATTTTAAGAGTATAAAATCAACAGTGTTCTCCCAAGGTGAGATCTTCGAGCAGCTGAAAGACGTCCTCGTTGCAGACTCTGAGGGAAACCGCACAGGTCGGGCTGTGGAGTTATTGATGCTTTGAGCTGTTACTGCACCTGTCACTCATAGGCCTATCTTTTATTTTATAATTACATGGTTGTATCTTTAACAATCCTAATAATAAAACAAATATCATGGGTTTGCATACATTATATACAAAGAAAAAACAATAACAAGGTTAGATATCTTTGAATAAGGGATTGAGGGATAAAACAGGAGTTAAATTTAAAAAGGAAAATATAAAGGAGATTTAGGCCAATTTTGCTTGTGGATGACATGCTTTGCATATAAAATAAAGAAATTAACAACATATTTAAGAGATCACGATTGTGGGTTCTGGTAAGGATAAAACTGGGTCAGATTAGTAGGGTTAATATCACAAAATAAATGGGCAGCTGTTTCTTCAACAAGCCCACACAATTAGCAAGTTTAATCAATATTAAGATATTTATAGGTCGATGAATTAAACCTGTCACTCGTCTTTCAAGTTGTTGCTCTTGAGATAACGTCGTAGGTCACATGATAACGTCAACATGGCGCATAAAGTGCGGATCGCATTCATACTTAACGAGATCAGGCAATATAGTACCTACTCTTTTAGAGCTCGTTAAGTAAGTACTTATTGAAAATGAGTACCTACTCAATGAGTATGCGGTTTCGAACGCAGCCCTTGTCTAGTCCTCATTGATTCACTGATTGTGTGCTCACCTGTTCCTTGTCTGAGTGTGCTCACCCTTTCCTCATGTTTTCTGCTCCTTGTTTGTCTGAGTGTTCACCTGTTCCTCTTGTTCTCTGCTCCCTTTATAAGGTGTGTTCTTTCCCTTATGTGGTTGCTGGTTCGTTATACGTTATACCTACGTGTGTTATACTAGTAGTGCTAAGTTTTGTGCTGCCTTTTGGTCTTGTCTCCTCTTGTTTTCTGTCTTAGGTTCCTGTCCTGTACCATTTAATTTCAATGGTAAAGCTTACACCTTTACACGTTTATGTCAGGGATATTGTGAATCTCCAACAATATTCAACGAAGCTTTAAAACACAGTTTGGAAGATTTGATACTTCCACCTGGCGTGGCTCTTTTGCAGTACGTTGATGACTTGTTACTTTGCTGTCCAAACGAACGGCTTTACTTCCTGTTCAGATAACCGCAGCAGCACGGCTTGATGAGGAAATGGGGGACATAGAAATGATGCAGCAGCATGCCTCTGCTGATGATAAGAGAAAATGGAGAGATGCAGGCTGTGTGTATAAAGATAATCAGTGGTGGGGCCCCAATGAAAAACCATGTTTACCTTCTCATTTCTTTCAGGCATATGCGAAACTGACACATGGATTGGACCATGCTTCCAAAACGGGAATGTTTTCCATTATGAAAAATAACTGGTTTACCAAAGGTTTTTCCACAGTGGCAGCAGATTTTTGCAGCAGATGTCTCATTTGCGGAACTAACAATGTGGCAAGGGGTCAGGCAATGAGACAGGCGGGGCATCCCAGGCCACCAAGACCATTCTCACATGTAATGCTTGATTATATTGAATTGACACAATCAGATAAAAAGAAATACTGCATATTTGCTGTAGATCTTTTTTCAGGATGGGTTGAAGTCCTGCCGACATCAAAAACAGACGCACAGGGAGTGGCAAAATTACTCCTACAGGAGATTGTCCCACGATGGGGAATCCCTGAAAGATTGTCAAGTGACAACGGCTCACATTTTGTAAACAATGCAATTTCAGCCGTAGAAGCGTTCCTGGGTACTCCCTGGAAACACTTTTGTTCCTATCATCCGGAATCAGCCGGAGCGGTAGAGAGACAGAACCAGGTTCTGAAAAACAAACTGGTAAAAATTTGCGATGAGACAGGGCTTTCATGGCCTAAGGCTCTGCCCATTGCTTTGACTTATATGAGAATATGAGCCTGTTCGAATTAAACCTAAATCTGACTACAGACCAAAGAAAATGCAGTATCCTTTGAAAAAGGAAGCGATTGAGGGCATTACGCCCGTGTTTAACTCTTTGTTGGAAAAAGGGGTCATTGTTGAATGTCCGGACTCACCTGTCCGTACTCCCATTTTTCCAGTAAAGAAAATAAGAGACGCAAATCAAGCTGTGGAATATAGATTTGTTCAGGATCTTAAAGCAGTTAATGACGCTGTAGAAGCGCGCGCACCAAACGTGCCGAACGCTTATACGATCCTCGCTCAGATTCCAGCTGACACAAAATTTTATACGCTTGTTGATATTTCAAATGCGTTTTTCAGCATACCAGTGCATCCTGACTCACAATTTTGGTTTGCATTTAATTTCAATGGTAAAGCTTACACCTTTACACGTTTATGTCAGGGATATTGTGAATCTCCAACAATATTCAACGAAGCTTTAAAACACAGTTTGGAAGATTTGATACTTCCACCTGGCGTGGCTCTTTTGCAGTACGTTGATGACTTGTTACTTTGCTGTCCAAACGAACAGGTCTGTAAGCAGGCTACCATCACATTGTTGACTTACTTAGCAGAACGGGGCCACAAGGTTAACCCGAGTAAAGTAGCTATAAGTAAAACCAAGGTTACCTTTTTAGGTCACGTGTTGACAGCAAATGGGAAGTCATTGTCTGACAAAAGAATCACGGCAATACAAAAGATTCCTAAACCGATCACGAAAAAGCAAATGATGTCATTTTTAGGGATGACCTCTTATTGCAGAACGTTCATTCCTAGCTACAGCGAAAAGGAAGGGCCTTTGTCGGCATTAATTTATGGTCAGGAAATGGCAGCCTCTGACAAACTGACATGGACCACAGAGGCAGAAAGTGCCTTTTGTGAAATGAAACAGGCTTTGCTGAGTTCGCCTAGAACAAAAGACTTCTCATTTATCTGCAGCTCGATGGCTGAGATATAATTTTGTATTGTTAGAAATGCCTAACATTACTATAAAGCGATGTAATGTTTTAAACCCTGCAAACTTGCTCCCCACTGAACAAGACGGGGAGCCACACTGTTGTGTTTCAGCCTTGGAACAGATATGTAGTCCAAGACCAGACTTGAAAGACGAGGCCTTAGCCAACAGTGACATGATTCTTTACGTGGATGGATCCTCCAGTAAAGATGCTCTTGGCAAAAATAGAGCTGGTTATGCAGTTGTTTCATTAACTGAGGTTCTGGAACAACAACCACTGCCATCACATTTTTCAGCACAAGCTGCTGAATTGGTTGCTCTGACTGCAGCATGCAAATTGGCAAGTGGCCAACGTGTTACAATTTACACTGACTCAAGGTATGCTTTTGGCGTTGTACATGATTTTGGCTCGTTGTGGAGACATCGAAAGTTTTTGAAAGCAGATGGAAAGCCAATTTTGAATCACCTGCTGGTGGGTCAATTGTTGGATGCTTTGATGTTGCCAAAAAAAGTGGCAGTGTGCAAATGTCTGGCCCACACCTCAGGCAATGATGACGTTTCCAAAGGAAACAGACAAGCAGATGTAGCTGCAAAGGCTGCGGCTTTACTTCCTGTTCAGATAACCGCAGCAGCACGGCTTGATGAGGAAATGGGGGACATAGAAATGATGCAGCAGCATGCCTCTGCTGATGATAAGAGAAAATGGAGAGATGCAGGCTGTGTGTATAAAGATAATCAGTGGTGGGGCCCCAATGAAAAACCATGTTTACCTTCTCATTTCTTTCAGGCATATGCGAAACTGACACATGGATTGGACCATGCTTCCAAAACGGGAATGTTTTCCATTATGAAAAATAACTGGTTTACCAAAGGTTTTTCCACAGTGGCAGCAGATTTTTGCAGCAGATGTCTCATTTGCGGAACTAACAATGTGGCAAGGGGTCAGGCAATGAGACAGGCGGGGCATCCCAGGCCACCAAGACCATTCTCACATGTAATGCTTGATTATATTGAATTGACACAATCAGATAAAAAGAAATACTGCATATTTGCTGTAGATCTTTTTTCAGGATGGGTTGAAGTCCTGCCGACATCAAAAACAGACGCACAGGGAGTGGCAAAATTACTCCTACAGGAGATTGTCCCACGATGGGGAATCCCTGAAAGATTGTCAAGTGACAACGGCTCACATTTTGTAAACAATGCAATTTCAGCCGTAGAAGCGTTCCTGGGTACTCCCTGGAAACACTTTTGTTCCTATCATCCGGAATCAGCCGGAGCGGTAGAGAGACAGAACCAGGTTCTGAAAAACAAACTGGTAAAAATTTGCGATGAGACAGGGCTTTCATGGCCTAAGGCTCTGCCCATTGCTTTGACTTATATGAGAATGAGGAAGAGGGGGCGAGCACAGCTCTCACTATTCGATATTCTGTTTGCTCGTCCACCTCACATGGGCTGGGAACCATACAAACCTAGACCACTGCCTGACACCACTCTTTGTGAACATGACATGTTACAATATTGTGTTGAACTGGATAAGGTGTTCTGTGATATTTCAAAACAGGTACAGGCAGCAGCTCCAGAGCCAGCTGAGACAGCCCTGCACAGCATCAGGCCAGGTGATTTCGTGCTGATAAAGGATCTGAGGCGAAAACACTGGAGAGCAAAGAGGTGGCAGGGGCCATTTCAAGTGTTGCTGACAACTCACACTGCGGTAAAAGTTGCGGAGAGGGCTCCGTGGATTCATGGGACGCACTGTCGGAAAGTGCCAGCTCATGCGGTAGCTGCAACGGAAGAGGAATCCCAGGCGTCAGCTCATGCGGTAGCTGCAACGGAAGAAGAATTCCATACACAGCCTACGAGCACCAAATAGGGCACCAGAGGCGGATGCCACAGTGCCTGAGACTGAGGAACACGAGGATGAGAGCGAACATGCGTTTGACTAAGAAATGAAGTAGTCATGGGAAAATTTACTTGGTGTAAATTACTATGATTATGGAGAAGTAAATGTCAAATTTTGTGTGTATGTTCTTTGTGTGGATTGTGAAGGAAATTTTACATTTAGATGTTTTTACTATTAGAAGTGTTCATTTTACCTACAGTATATGTTTTTACTTATAGATGTGAATCTTTTACTCCTAGATGTGTATCCCTTGTTAACATTGAACATGTATTTGTACTAATCATTATTAAAGAAATGTAACCAAGCTTTTAGAAATGCATACGTAAAGTGCAGGAACTCATTGTTCTGGGTGATAAAGGGAACTTGCTGGCGGGAACATATTGTACCGAGTGATAGAGTGCTCAGTTGCAAGGAAGCTTGGTAGTGCAAGAGGTCAAGATGACATATCGTACTTTAAGTGTGACAAGTATGTGCGTAGTTGCAATTAGACTAAGAATAGACAGGATGCGTGAAAATTATGTAGCTTAAAAACAGGAACTTCTGCAGACATGGGTATTGTGTTGTCTAGTTAGAATTTATGTTGAACAGGGGTTTTGAATAAAGATGTTTCCTTTTAAGGCAAACAAGATTGGATGCAACCTACTCAGGATGTATGAAGGGTATATAATGGTATCCCGGAGAGCAAACTGTGCCCTTCTCATGACAGACATTCTCTGAATGTGAACTGCCTATTTCTTGCAAGAAATAAAATCATGTTTGATACTTTGACTTTTCAAAGGTTTGAATTTGTATTTCCTCCCTCCTCATCTTTCGAATAGAATTATTTCCACAACACAATGTATAGTGTGATCTTTCCGTTGCTAGATGCCGCTTTTAAACACTTGGTTGAATAGCCCTCAGAGTCAGGTGGCACCACAGTCAGTTTTCTTTGCCCACATCCACCTTGTTTTTAAAGAAAATTATCTTTTATTAAGTAGAATACATAGACCTGATTCATAATATTGAAATAAACATAAAATTAATGCACTGTAAAAAGGCTGACAACTTTCTGCATGTATTAAAATGTTCCTGCATTTGCTTTAGAACAGATAAACATTCTATTGTAATTACTATTGATAGTGCTGTGGAACTTAGCTTTTGTATTTTCCTATAAAATCAAACAACAATCCCCATACCTGAAGCTTTATAGCAAAGCCACCACCAGCTAGTTGCTTCATTTTATGGTACTCCTCTTCGAGGATACTGACAATCTAAATAAAGAATCAAGAGGACGAATGAAGAACAGTCACAGAAATACCTTACTCTGTAAAGAGAAAACTGAGCACATTATGTGGAAGTACACTACCTCTTTGTGAGTAGCATTTTCTGGCAATGACACGACCCTTCGTCCAAGACCTGCCTGAAGCAACCTAAGCTCCTCTGCCCCCTTAGGGGTTCTGTCAGTATGCTCTGGGAGCAGAAACAATTGTATGGAAACTGTCTGTATGGATTTGGTTTCTGGAAAACGCCGTTTTCCTTGTTTTTTTAAAAACAGGAAAGCCAGGAAAGGATCTATAAAAAAAAAGTTTAAATCAGCACATACAATGTCAACTGTAATTTACACTGAGATATAGCAAACACATAACTAATATATCTTTGTACAAAAACAATATAAGTTTATAATATTAAAGAAGTAGTTCAGCTGTAATTTACAAATTTTTACATCAATATAAACCTATGGCTTTCTACCTTCTGTGGAACACAAAAAGAGATTGTTGTCAGCTTTTGTTGTCTGAGCATTAGTGGTGACTGGTGACTAGTATAATTTTAGACATAAAATATATATTTGTAGAAATATATGTACTGTGTGAATAAATCCACGAATCAGGCCTCAAGTCTCTATGACTACACTGTATGTTTTGTTTCAACAACATTATGATCTAAAGACTGCACATGCACTAAGTGGTAATATTAAATGGTTTTAATGTTTTCTGCTTTTTCCTGTTAGAGTTATCAGTTAGTGGAACGTGAGCTGATTGGTCAAAAGATTGTAAAAAAGAAAGAGCTGTGACTGAAATGAACAGTTTTACAGCTGGCATCTTGGCGTTATTGACTGCACCAATTATCTCTGACCTGGAACTTCCTGACTTTTTACAAAGATTTTTTACAAAGACAAAAGTATGTTTCCACAACACGACTAAAACAAAAATGTATTTTGTGTTCCACGTAACAGTGAGTAAATCACAGAATTTACATTACTGTTAAAATATTTTAAAAGTAATAACTAACCTTGTCATTTCATTGTTGACAGTGGGTGCTGGGGGAGGCCTATTTGTCCCTGTATTACTGCCCGGAGATCCACTTGCAGAGGTCATGACCCCTGTGTTTATATGACCAGGTCTAGAACCTGCTCTAATGGATCCTGGTCGGGTTGGGGGGGGGAGTGAGGGTGGGGTTGTGGTGTCCTTCTTCCACACAATCCAACAAATGTTTTAATGCATTTTGTAGCCTATCTTGATGGGTCTGCTCCTGAAAAGTAATCAGAGTAGTAACCACTTCTACTGTATTTCAACTGCCTACTGATGACCTCATGCATCATCATCTGGACAACTAAAATGGCAGACTTTGATATGGAATTTTATTTTGGGATTGTTGGGATGAGCACTGACGATACTGAGAACTAGCAACTGAATCTGATGCAGAGTAGTAGAATAAAAGAGCAATGAAAATAGTTTTAATTGTCAAAGATTTGGTATAATTTATATAGTATAGCATCAGCTCAATGGTCTAAGCAGATTATATGATATACATAATTTCAATGCAGTTGCCAAACCAATCCAATATTTGTTTTTCTTTCTTAACAACAGCTTGAAATTCAGAATGAACACACGAGAGGCAACTTAATGATACACAACTTATAAAGGATTTAAATATATTATATATTTATTATTATATGTTTGTGTGTGCATTAAAAGTACCATTCCGTCGGCGAGGACGATGCTTCTGCTGAGACAAATCAGTGAGGATGTCAGGAATGATGTCTCCTGTCCTGGCGCGTTTGTTGAACCAATCAGATAAGAGTAAATCGGGAGTCATCGGGATCCTCATTTGATTGGCTACAGAAGAAGGTGGACCCGCCTTCCGGAAGAAAGTGGAATATTGAAGGTTTGTTAGGCACAACAGGAGACGGGGTAAAGGATGCACAGAAAGCAGTTGTACAATATTTGAAAAACATAGGAATATATAATAGGATATATGTAGTATTTTTTTTTTTTTTTTTATTTATTTTTTTATGATATAGTCATAATGATATATTCTCATGTTACATACTCCTATACAGTAGGTGGCGGTATGCACCTTTAAAGTCATGGTTGCAATCTGCCATAAAGCGAAAAGAAGAAGAAGAAGAAGGACCCGCCTTCCTCCTCAAGCTTGCAAAACTAGTGGAGTGAGAGATTTGTGCCAAATGTGTAAGCGCAGCTAAAGTAAAGGGGGAACTGTACAAGTCGGTTTATTTCGGGGACTTTTTTGCCCTACGTACACAAAGAGCCATTTAGACATTGGTTTAGAAACCAAAAGAAATGCTTGATAAGAACCAGAATATAAGAGGATTTTAGGATATCATTAATACTTCTTGAGTTACAGGCATGCAAACTTGGGGCAAAAAACACATTTTTTTGAACAGTCACTGTTGGCATATAATAGGGGTGCTCCGATTGATCGGCATCCGATCTCGATCGGTCGATAATCGCTTTGGGATGATTGATCGGCGGTCTCTAAAAAGGCCGATCTCATGAATCGATCGCATGCTGACACATAAACCCGCACCTGCCGTGAGAGCGAGGGCATGATACGCAGCGACACCGTCTCATTCTCTTTCCAGCGCGGGTAAAATAATTATAATGCTGAAGGTGAGGTACAATTCATATTTCTATTAAATAACTTACGTCTCACAGAAAGTTTTCAAATGACTGCGTAAGTTCACAAACTTCGCGCTCTCTCTCCCTTTCAAAATGCTCAAATGGCTTCATATCATCGCATCTGCACTTAAATCAAGCTGCACAGTTGACAGGATTTGCCACTTGCACAATCGAGGCAGTGTCGCATCGTCACTAAAGTTTATCATTTGCATTTATTTTAGTCTTGCCAGTGTTCAAACCGCTCAGCACTCACGCGCTCTCCAGACGTGAGCGCGCGCCCACACACACACACACACACACACACACACACACACACACACACACACACACAGGCCATCTCACAAAAAGCTTGCGAGAACAAATTGCGGTGAAATGGTCAGATACACACAAATGATTGTACTAAATGACCGTCTTGACGAGTATGCACGTAAACCCCGTCGTGACTCGCGAGTGAATGTTTGTGCAACTGCATGTAACCATATCCGTGTCCGCTCTTAAAGTGACAGCTGTCGAATAAACTGCTGCTGTCTCTGAGTTTCTCTGTCTTGTGTTGTTTGATGAACCTTTATGACACTCACTGCTCTTGAATGACTAACTTTTGCAACCTTAAGTGTAAGGATTAATCTAATTTAATTTATTCAGGGAAGACCAATATAAATTTACATTTGATTTCTTATTAAATGTCTTTAGTATTTCTTATCTCAATACTAGTGTTAGACCTACCTGAAAATTTGTCTTTAAAAACAAAAATGCACTGTATGATCAAATATTTAGGTGATATAATTATATACATTTATTATATACATTTATTTGGGAAAGATGGCCTACAGTAGCCTTAAGTTATCTCATTTTCTAAAATAAACACTTGGTGGTTCTTCAAGATCTTGACTCTAGCCTATTTCTACAGTTTTTTTTCTCAATACAGTTAATTTAGAGTTAGTTTCATTTCTACAAATGGTGCAAACTCTGCAAGATTATAGATAAAAGATTCCCATTCCCCTGCCATTCTGTGATCGGCAGTGATCGGCAATCGGCAGATCATGATCTTGGTGATCGGTAATCAGTGATCGGCCCCAAAAATGCTGATCGGAGCATCTCTAGCATATATATAATGCAACAAAGATGGCTAAAGTCGACAGATTTTACTAATAGTCCTACCAATCTCTGTTTAAAAGTAAAATAAAGCTGCCATCTTTTTTAAAGTCGTTTTTACCCTCCTGTAGTTTGGCTCTGAATCTCAGGTGAAAATGTTCATATTGACCCCCCTGTATCAGTAATGAGTCAATCAGTCGTCTGAACTCCTCGCAGCCCTCGTTTCTAATCAAATCATACTTAAACAAAGGGCCTGTGTGTTGATGTGATCATCTATGCTGATTAGATCCGAGGCGTCATCAAGAGATTGAAGCTGTCTCTCTCTCTGTCTCTCTCTCTGTCTCTCTCTCTCTCTCTCTCTCTCTCTCTCACTGTGCGGAGTGACTGTGGGAAGCGTGTGAGTGAATGAGTGACGGCGTTCTGAGTGAGTTCTTTAAACTTTCCTTCTAACTTTCTTTTCCTTTGTATATTTTTTTTTGTTACTTAGCAATTTGTAGTAGTCTTATTTATTGTCCACTCGTGTGGTGATTATGTGTCCGAACTCAGACGGGTTTTTAAGTTTGACTGCCCGACATGGTTGCAAATGCATACCATATGATTCAGTGTCGGTGGAGGATTGCTTAATAGCAATCGGGAATGAAATTGGTGCACAAAATATTTTGTCGGCGTCAAGTAGGGATGAAACGATTACCGGTTTCACGATAAACCACGGTAAAATTTAGTGACGGTTAGTAATATCGTATAAAATTTAATTATCATTAAAACCGATTATTTCCTCCCTCCTCATCTTTCGAATAGAATTATTTCCACAACACAATGTATAGTGTGATCTTTCCGTTGCTAGATGCCGCTTTTAAACACTTGGTTGAATAGCCCTCAGAGTCAGGTGGCACCACAGTCAGTTTTCTTTGCCCACATCCACCTTGTTTTTAAAGAAAATTATCTTTTATTAAGTAGAATACATAGACCTGATTCATAATATTGAAATAAACATAAAATTAATGCACTGTAAAAAGGCTGACAACTTTCTGCATGTATTAAAATGTTCCTGCATTTGCTTTAGAACAGATAAACATTCTATTGTAATTACTATTGATAGTGCTGTGGAACTTAGCTTTTGTATTTTCCTATAAAATCAAACAACAATCCCCATACCTGAAGCTTTATAGCAAAGCCACCACCAGCTAGTTGCTTCATTTTATGGTACTCCTCTTCGAGGATACTGACAATCTAAATAAAGAATCAAGAGGACGAATGAAGAACAGTCACAGAAATACCTTACTCTGTAAAGAGAAAACTGAGCACATTATGTGGAAGTACACTACCTCTTTGTGAGTAGCATTTTCTGGCAATGACACGACCCTTCGTCCAAGACCTGCCTGAAGCAACCTAAGCTCCTCTGCCCCCTTAGGGGTTCTGTCAGTATGCTCTGGGAGCAGAAACAATTGTATGGAAACTGTCCGTATGGATTTGGTTTCTGGAAAACGCCGTTTTCCTTGTTTTTTTAAAAACAGGAAAGCCAGGAAAGGATCTATAAAAAAAAAGTTTAAATCAGCACATACAATGTCAACTGTAATTTACACTGAGATATAGCAAACACATAACTAATATATCTTTGTACAAAAACAATATAAGTTTATAATATTAAAGAAGTAGTTCAGCTGTAATTTACAAATTTTTACATCAATATAAACCTATGGCTTTCTACCTTCTGTGGAACACAAAAAGAGATTGTTGTCAGCTTTTGTTGTCTGAGCATTAGTGGTGACTGGTGACTAGTATAATTTTAGACATAAAATATATATTTGTAGAAATATATGTACTGTGTGAATAAATCCACGAATCAGGCCTCAAGTCTCTATGACTACACTGTATGTTTTGTTTCAACAACATTATGATCTAAAGACTGCACATGCACTAAGTGGTAATATTAAATGGTTTTAATGTTTTCTGCTTTTTCCTGTTAGAGTTATCAGTTAGTGGAACGTGAGCTGATTGGTCAAAAGATTGTAAAAAAGAAAGAGCTGTGACTGAAATGAACAGTTTTACAGCTGGCATCTTGGCGTTATTGACTGCACCAATTATCTCTGACCTGGAACTTCCTGACTTTTTACAAAGATTTTTTACAAAGACAAAAGTATGTTTCCACAACACGACTAAAACAAAAATGTATTTTGTGTTCCACGTAACAGTGAGTAAATCACAGAATTTACATTACTGTTAAAATATTTTAAAAGTAATAACTAACCTTGTCATTTCATTGTTGACAGTGGGTGCTGGGGGAGGCCTATTTGTCCCTGTATTACTGCCCGGAGATCCACTTGCAGAGGTCATGACCCCTGTGTTTATATGACCAGGTCTAGAACCTGCTCTAATGGATCCTGGTCGGGTTGGGGGGGGGAGTGAGGGTGGGGTTGTGGTGTCCTTCTTCCACACAATCCAACAAATGTTTTAATGCATTTTGTAGCCTATCTTGATGGGTCTGCTCCTGAAAAGTAATCAGAGTAGTAACCACTTCTACTGTATTTCAACTGCCTACTGATGACCTCATGCATCATCATCTGGACAACTAAAATGGCAGACTTTGATATGGAATTTTATTTTGGGATTGTTGGGATGAGCACTGACGATACTGAGAACTAGCAACTGAATCTGATGCAGAGTAGTAGAATAAAAGAGCAATGAAAATAGTTTTAATTGTCAAAGATTTGGTATAATTTATATAGTATAGCATCAGCTCAATGGTCTAAGCAGATTATATGATATACATAATTTCAATGCAGTTGCCAAACCAATCCAATATTTGTTTTTCTTTCTTAACAACAGCTTGAAATTCAGAATGAACACACGAGAGGCAACTTAATGATACACAACTTATAAAGGATTTAAATATATTATATATTTATTATTATATGTTTGTGTGTGCATTAAAAGTACCATTCCGTCGGCGAGGACGATGCTTCTGCTGAGACAAATCAGTGAGGATGTCAGGAATGATGTCTCCTGTCCTGGCGCGTTTGTTGAACCAATCAGATAAGAGTAAATCGGGAGTCATCGGGATCCTCATTTGATTGGCTACAGAAGAAGGTGGACCCGCCTTCCGGAAGAAAGTGGAATATTGAAGGTTTGTTAGGCACAACAGGAGACGGGGTAAAGGATGCACAGAAAGCAGTTGTACAATATTTGAAAAACATAGGAATATATAATAGGATATATGTAGTATTTTTTTTTTTTTTTTTATTTATTTTTTTATGATATAGTCATAATGATATATTCTCATGTTACATACTCCTATACAGTAGGTGGCGGTATGCACCTTTAAAGTCATGGTTGCAATCTGCCATAAAGCGAAAAGAAGAAGAAGAAGAAGGACCCGCCTTCCTCCTCAAGCTTGCAAAACTAGTGGAGTGAGAGATTTGTGCCAAATGTGTAAGCGCAGCTAAAGTAAAGGGGGAACTGTACAAGTCGGTTTATTTCGGGGACTTTTTTGCCCTACGTACACAAAGAGCCATTTAGACATTGGTTTAGAAACCAAAAGAAATGCTTGATAAGAACCAGAATATAAGAGGATTTTAGGATATCATTAATACTTCTTGAGTTACAGGCATGCAAACTTGGGGCAAAAAACACATTTTTTTGAACAGTCACTGTTGGCATATAATAGGGGTGCTCCGATTGATCGGCATCCGATCTCGATCGGTCGATAATCGCTTTGGGATGATTGATCGGCGGTCTCTAAAAAGGCCGATCTCATGAATCGATCGCATGCTGACACATAAACCCGCACCTGCCGTGAGAGCGAGGGCATGATACGCAGCGACACCGTCTCATTCTCTTTCCAGCGCGGGTAAAATAATTATAATGCTGAAGGTGAGGTACAATTCATATTTCTATTAAATAACTTACGTCTCACAGAAAGTTTTCAAATGACTGCGTAAGTTCACAAACTTCGCGCTCTCTCTCCCTTTCAAAATGCTCAAATGGCTTCATATCATCGCATCTGCACTTAAATCAAGCTGCACAGTTGACAGGATTTGCCACTTGCACAATCGAGGCAGTGTCGCATCGTCACTAAAGTTTATCATTTGCATTTATTTTAGTCTTGCCAGTGTTCAAACCGCTCAGCACTCACGCGCTCTCCAGACGTGAGCGCGCGCCCACACACACACACACACACACACACACACACACACACACACACACACACACAGGCCATCTCACAAAAAGCTTGCGAGAACAAATTGCGGTGAAATGGTCAGATACACACAAATGATTGTACTAAATGACCGTCTTGACGAGTATGCACGTAAACCCCGTCGTGACTCGCGAGTGAATGTTTGTGCAACTGCATGTAACCATATCCGTGTCCGCTCTTAAAGTGACAGCTGTCGAATAAACTGCTGCTGTCTCTGAGTTTCTCTGTCTTGTGTTGTTTGATGAACCTTTATGACACTCACTGCTCTTGAATGACTAACTTTTGCAACCTTAAGTGTAAGGATTAATCTAATTTAATTTATTCAGGGAAGACCAATATAAATTTACATTTGATTTCTTATTAAATGTCTTTAGTATTTCTTATCTCAATACTAGTGTTAGACCTACCTGAAAATTTGTCTTTAAAAACAAAAATGCACTGTATGATCAAATATTTAGGTGATATAATTATATACATTTATTATATACATTTATTTGGGAAAGATGGCCTACAGTAGCCTTAAGTTATCTCATTTTCTAAAATAAACACTTGGTGGTTCTTCAAGATCTTGACTCTAGCCTATTTCTACAGTTTTTTTTCTCAATACAGTTAATTTAGAGTTAGTTTCATTTCTACAAATGGTGCAAACTCTGCAAGATTATAGATAAAAGATTCCCATTCCCCTGCCATTCTGTGATCGGCAGTGATCGGCAATCGGCAGATCATGATCTTGGTGATCGGTAATCAGTGATCGGCCCCAAAAATGCTGATCGGAGCATCTCTAGCATATATATAATGCAACAAAGATGGCTAAAGTCGACAGATTTTACTAATAGTCCTACCAATCTCTGTTTAAAAGTAAAATAAAGCTGCCATCTTTTTTAAAGTCGTTTTTACCCTCCTGTAGTTTGGCTCTGAATCTCAGGTGAAAATGTTCATATTGACCCCCCTGTATCAGTAATGAGTCAATCAGTCGTCTGAACTCCTCGCAGCCCTCGTTTCTAATCAAATCATACTTAAACAAAGGGCCTGTGTGTTGATGTGATCATCTATGCTGATTAGATCCGAGGCGTCATCAAGAGATTGAAGCTGTCTCTCTCTCTGTCTCTCTCTCTGTCTCTCTCTCTCTCTCTCTCTCTCTCTCTCACTGTGCGGAGTGACTGTGGGAAGCGTGTGAGTGAATGAGTGACGGCGTTCTGAGTGAGTTCTTTAAACTTTCCTTCTAACTTTCTTTTCCTTTGTATATTTTTTTTTGTTACTTAGCAATTTGTAGTAGTCTTATTTATTGTCCACTCGTGTGGTGATTATGTGTCCGAACTCAGACGGGTTTTTAAGTTTGACTGCCCGACATGGTTGCAAATGCATACCATATGATTCAGTGTCGGTGGAGGATTGCTTAATAGCAATCGGGAATGAAATTGGTGCACAAAATATTTTGTCGGCGTCAAGTAGGGATGAAACGATTACCGGTTTCACGATAAACCACGGTAAAATTTAGTGACGGTTAGTAATATCGTATAAAATTTAATTATCATTAAAACCGATTATTTCCTCCCTCCTCATCTTTCGAATAGAATTATTTCCACAACACAATGTATAGTGTGATCTTTCCGTTGCTAGATGCCGCTTTTAAACACTTGGTTGAATAGCCCTCAGAGTCAGGTGGCACCACAGTCAGTTTTCTTTGCCCACATCCACCTTGTTTTTAAAGAAAATTATCTTTTATTAAGTAGAATACATAGACCTGATTCATAATATTGAAATAAACATAAAATTAATGCACTGTAAAAAGGCTGACAACTTTCTGCATGTATTAAAATGTTCCTGCATTTGCTTTAGAACAGATAAACATTCTATTGTAATTACTATTGATAGTGCTGTGGAACTTAGCTTTTGTATTTTCCTATAAAATCAAACAACAATCCCCATACCTGAAGCTTTATAGCAAAGCCACCACCAGCTAGTTGCTTCATTTTATGGTACTCCTCTTCGAGGATACTGACAATCTAAATAAAGAATCAAGAGGACGAATGAAGAACAGTCACAGAAATACCTTACTCTGTAAAGAGAAAACTGAGCACATTATGTGGAAGTACACTACCTCTTTGTGAGTAGCATTTTCTGGCAATGACACGACCCTTCGTCCAAGACCTGCCTGAAGCAACCTAAGCTCCTCTGCCCCCTTAGGGGTTCTGTCAGTATGCTCTGGGAGCAGAAACAATTGTATGGAAACTGTCCGTATGGATTTGGTTTCTGGAAAACGCCGTTTTCCTTGTTTTTTTAAAAACAGGAAAGCCAGGAAAGGATCTATAAAAAAAAAGTTTAAATCAGCACATACAATGTCAACTGTAATTTACACTGAGATATAGCAAACACATAACTAATATATCTTTGTACAAAAACAATATAAGTTTATAATATTAAAGAAGTAGTTCAGCTGTAATTTACAAATTTTTACATCAATATAAACCTATGGCTTTCTACCTTCTGTGGAACACAAAAAGAGATTGTTGTCAGCTTTTGTTGTCTGAGCATTAGTGGTGACTGGTGACTAGTATAATTTTAGACATAAAATATATATTTGTAGAAATATATGTACTGTGTGAATAAATCCACGAATCAGGCCTCAAGTCTCTATGACTACACTGTATGTTTTGTTTCAACAACATTATGATCTAAAGACTGCACATGCACTAAGTGGTAATATTAAATGGTTTTAATGTTTTCTGCTTTTTCCTGTTAGAGTTATCAGTTAGTGGAACGTGAGCTGATTGGTCAAAAGATTGTAAAAAAGAAAGAGCTGTGACTGAAATGAACAGTTTTACAGCTGGCATCTTGGCGTTATTGACTGCACCAATTATCTCTGACCTGGAACTTCCTGACTTTTTACAAAGATTTTTTACAAAGACAAAAGTATGTTTCCACAACACGACTAAAACAAAAATGTATTTTGTGTTCCACGTAACAGTGAGTAAATCACAGAATTTACATTACTGTTAAAATATTTTAAAAGTAATAACTAACCTTGTCATTTCATTGTTGACAGTGGGTGCTGGGGGAGGCCTATTTGTCCCTGTATTACTGCCCGGAGATCCACTTGCAGAGGTCATGACCCCTGTGTTTATATGACCAGGTCTAGAACCTGCTCTAATGGATCCTGGTCGGGTTGGGGGGGGAGTGAGGGTGGGGTTGTGGTGTCCTTCTTCCACACAATCCAACAAATGTTTTAATGCATTTTGTAGCCTATCTTGATGGGTCTGCTCCTGAAAAGTAATCAGAGTAGTAACCACTTCTACTGTATTTCAACTGCCTACTGATGACCTCATGCATCATCATCTGGACAACTAAAATGGCAGACTTTGATATGGAATTTTATTTTGGGATTGTTGGGATGAGCACTGACGATACTGAGAACTAGCAACTGAATCTGATGCAGAGTAGTAGAATAAAAGAGCAATGAAAATAGTTTTAATTGTCAAAGATTTGGTATAATTTATATAGTATAGCATCAGCTCAATGGTCTAAGCAGATTATATGATATACATAATTTCAATGCAGTTGCCAAACCAATCCAATATTTGTTTTTCTTTCTTAACAACAGCTTGAAATTCAGAATGAACACACGAGAGGCAACTTAATGATACACAACTTATAAAGGATTTAAATATATTATATATTTATTATTATATGTTTGTGTGTGCATTAAAAGTACCATTCCGTCGGCGAGGACGATGCTTCTGCTGAGACAAATCAGTGAGGATGTCAGGAATGATGTCTCCTGTCCTGGCGCGTTTGTTGAACCAATCAGATAAGAGTAAATCGGGAGTCATCGGGATCCTCATTTGATTGGCTACAGAAGAAGGTGGACCCGCCTTCCGGAAGAAAGTGGAATATTGAAGGTTTGTTAGGCACAACAGGAGACGGGGTAAAGGATGCACAGAAAGCAGTTGTACAATATTTGAAAAACATAGGAATATATAATAGGATATAGGTAGTATTTTTTTTATTTTATTTTTTTATTTTTTTTATGATATAGTCATAATGATATATTCTCATGTTACATGCTCCTATACAGTAGGTGGCGGTATGCACCTTTAAAGTCATGGTTGCAATCTGCCATAAAGCGAAAAGAAGAAGAAGAAGAAGGACCCGCCTTCCTCCTCAAGCTTGCAAAACTAGTGGAGTGAGAGATTTGTGCCAAATGTGTAAGCGCAGCTAAAGTAAAGGGGGAACTGTACAAGTCGGTTTATTTCGGGGACTTTTTTGCCCTACGTACACAAAGAGCCATTTAGACATTTGCAACAGTTAATTTTTTTACACAAAGGTTGGTTTTACACGGTCAATCTGTTTTGCAGTTCCTGACTCTGATGTTTTCGCTTGCAAATCGATGTTCACAGGATTTTGGCCGTGTTTTGGCGAAAGAAACATGTCAAAAGTGTAAGTGCAGAAAAAAGGAAGTCATAAGAATACAGATCATATTTATTTTGCGTTAACATGACGCTGCAGTTTCACCATACATGAATTACACTTACGAATAACAGTAAAATCTTGCAAATATTTTTTTCTTACACTTGAAAGGCAATTTACACCTTTACAAAACTTATCTTGCGCATGCAAATTTAATTTACGCTTGCAATCTTATGTACGCTTTCACAAATCTTACCCTACGCTTGCGATTCTTTAAGGCATCAATTTACCTTCATACAAATCCAGCTAACTGAGTTAGCGAGGTACAAAGAACTGTTTGAATTACCGTAATATTCTTTTTTACAATTAATCATGCAGCTCTTCCTTTAATACAGAGATTGCCTCTTTTCAGATTATATTTTGAAATCGTTTCTGAAATCCGTACCTGATGCTCGAATTCGAGCTCTGAAATCGTAGTTGTTCAGAATCATCAACTTCCAATGTGTGATAAAAGTTAGCTAGCCAACTAACTTAACTTAAGTTAACTAACGTTAAGAGTCACAATATGTCAGTCGCCTGTCATAAAAGTCTTTCAAAAATATATAGATTAATATTTCGATTTCAGGAATTTTATTTTATAATATAAAATATAATATAATATAAGCTAAAACTATAAAATAAATCATGTCAACTCATGTCTCAACTTTCACAGCTAAGATTGACATCGCTAGCTATTTTAGTCTGACTGACTCTGGTGGCCAACTAACGTCACTATTACTAATTATATAATAATATAACGTCTATGTATTTATTATGTCTATGCTGGAACCGGGTCTGTTTAATAATATGCGGCCCCTTTAAGAAAAATTACGCGCACTGAGCATGCGCAGAAGAGAGAAGCGCGAGAGACGAGCTGAGATCAGTTGAAGCTGAAAGCGACGCTGTTAACGATCGTGAATGAAGGACAAAAGTGTGATATTTTCTCCGGATGCCTTATATTTCCAGTCTGCAGGTGAGAGATGTTTCTCAGATTACAGAGTTTAACATTAATCAGCTCCAGAGTTTACATGTTTAAGGACCAATGTCATGAAATGTGGTTTATTATGAGTGTAATAATATGTTGGCAGAGAGTTTTTCACAGACTCTGACTCTATTACACCAATAAAATGTGCTTAATGTGCCACTTTACAGAAGATCTCAGACATCAGCATAATGAATGAGGGGAAAACAGGGAACTTTAGGAGACAAAGAGGCTTTTCAGCAGCTCAGATAAACATGATGGTCCTGTTGTTTCTCTCAGACTTTGGACAGGAGTTCAACAAACCTTGTTTTAATGCAATTAATATCTAACTTGTATATACTCCAAAATACTCCATATTTCTGACAGAAATTTTATGGCACTCCAGTATATTCCATGCAATTATGTTTATAGAAAAAAACGAGATCCATTTCTAGTTTCAACATTATTTGTTGTTCAGATATTCCTCTGTAAAAGACAAAAGTATCAGCTGTGTGTAAAGTGACCCACGTTTGGTTTTTGACCACTGAAAATGTGAACGATTGACCAATTTACTCATGAAACCACATTAAGATCTCCATATCTCTGACTTTAAAATGAAGAAACCAAAAGAAATGCTTGATAAGAACCAGAATATAAGAGGATTTTAGGATATCATTAATACTTCTTGAGTTACAGGCATGCAAACTTGGGGCAAAAAACACATTTTTTTGAACAGTCACTGTTGGCATATAATAGGGGTGCTCCGATTGATCGGCATCCGATCTCGATCGGTCGATAATCGCTTTGGGATGATTGATCGGCGGTCTCTAAAAAGGCCGATCTCATGAATCGATCGCATGCTGACACATAAACCCGCACCTGCCGTGAGAGCGAGGGCATGATACGCAGCGACACCGTCTCATTCTCTTTCCAGCGCGGGTAAAATAATTATAATGCTGAAGGTGAGGTACAATTCATATTTCTATTAAATAACTTACGTCTCACAGAAAGTTTTCAAATGACTGCGTAAGTTCACAAACTTCGCGCTCTCTCTCCCTTTCAAAATGCTCAAATGGCTTCATATCATCGCATCTGCACTTAAATCAAGCTGCACAGTTGACAGGATTTGCCACTTGCACAATCGAGGCAGTGTCGCATCGTCACTAAAGTTTATCATTTGCATTTATTTTAGTCTTGCCAGTGTTCAAACCGCTCAGCACTCACGCGCTCTCCAGACGTGAGCGCGCGCCCACACACACACACACACACACACACACACACACACACACACACACACACACAGGCCATCTCACAAAAAGCTTGCGAGAACAAATTGCGGTGAAATGGTCAGATACACACAAATGATTGTACTAAATGACCGTCTTGACGAGTATGCACGTAAACCCCGTCGTGACTCGCGAGTGAATGTTTGTGCAACTGCATGTAACCATATCCGTGTCCGCTCTTAAAGTGACAGCTGTCGAATAAACTGCTGCTGTCTCTGAGTTTCTCTGTCTTGTGTTGTTTGATGAACCTTTATGACACTCACTGCTCTTGAATGACTAACTTTTGCAACCTTAAGTGTAAGGATTAATCTAATTTAATTTATTCAGGGAAGACCAATATAAATTTACATTTGATTTCTTATTAAATGTCTTTAGTATTTCTTATCTCAATACTAGTGTTAGACCTACCTGAAAATTTGTCTTTAAAAACAAAAATGCACTGTATGATCAAATATTTAGGTGATATAATTATATACATTTATTATATACATTTATTTGGGAAAGATGGCCTACAGTAGCCTTAAGTTATCTCATTTTCTAAAATAAACACTTGGTGGTTCTTCAAGATCTTGACTCTAGCCTATTTCTACAGTTTTTTTTCTCAATACAGTTAATTTAGAGTTAGTTTCATTTCTACAAATGGTGCAAACTCTGCAAGATTATAGATAAAAGATTCCCATTCCCCTGCCATTCTGTGATCGGCAGTGATCGGCAATCGGCAGATCATGATCTTGGTGATCGGTAATCAGTGATCGGCCCCAAAAATGCTGATCGGAGCATCTCTAGCATATAATGCAACAAAGATGGCTAAAGTCGACAGATTTTACTAATAGTCCTACCAATCTCTGTTTAAAAGTAAAATAAAGCTGCCATCTTTTTTAAAGTCGTTTTTACCCTCCTGTAGTTTGGCTCTGAATCTCAGGTGAAAATGTTCATATTGACCCCCCTGTATCAGTAATGAGTCAATCAGTCGTCTGAACTCCTCGCAGCCCTCGTTTCTAATCAAATCATACTTAAACAAAGGGCCTGTGTGTTGATGTGATCATCTATGCTGATTAGATCCGAGGCGTCATCAAGAGATTGAAGCTGTCTCTCTCTCTGTCTCTCTCTCTGTCTCTCTCTCTCTCTCTCTCTCACTGTGCGGAGTGACTGTGGGAAGCGTGTGAGTGAATGAGTGACGGCGTTCTGAGTGAGTTCTTTAAACTTTCCTTCTAACTTTCTTTTCCTTTGTATATTTTTTTTTGTTACTTAGCAATTTGTAGTAGTCTTATTTATTGTCCACTCGTGTGGTGATTATGTGTCCGAACTCAGACGGGTTTTTAAGTTTGACTGCCCGACATGGTTGCAAATGCATACCATATGATTCAGTGTCGGTGGAGGATTGCTTAATAGCAATCGGGAATGAAATTGGTGCACAAAATATTTTGTCGGCGTCAAGTAGGGATGAAACGATTACCGGTTTCACGATAAACCACGGTAAAATTTAGTGACGGTTAGTAATATCGTATAAAATTTAATTATCATTAAAACCGCGTGAGATTATCACGATTTTAAAACTCGCGGTAAATGTTGTCCAGTCAGCGTCAGTCTGGCGCAGCACCGCTGTTTTCTGAATGAGAAGAAATGGCAGAAGGCAGTGACAGCGCCGGGAGATTTTTCAGATATCTAAAAGGACCAAATCTGAGGCGTTGTCATATTTTGGCTTTTACAAAAGTCCTGAGGGAAACTCAATCGAAGATGATCACCCTGTCTGCAGAACATGCCAGAATAAAGTCGCTGTAATGGGGGAAACACTTCAAAACTACGAACGCAAGGCAAGTGGACTTTGACCTGAATACCAAAACTACGTCTGGGAAATAATAACGTGAAGCGAACGAACAAGTTCAGACAAGACTAGGGTGACATTTAAGGGATAATAATCAGGGTTTGCCATTAACAACCGCCGTTTGCGGGTGTAAATTAACGTTATTTCGGCTGCACATTAGCCACTCTGCTGTTAAACTTATTATAGTCTTCTCAAAAGCCATCTGTTATAATCGCGTTGCGCATTATAACCACTCACACGTGTTTATATTGAGTTATGAATGCAATGTCTCATAATCAGAGGCGTTCAGATTATCCGGAATTTTGTTCAGAGCGCGCGCCGCTCACACGCTGAAATCTACACTAAAAGCAGAGATGTGTGTGATGTACACAAGAGATTCATTCATCATACAGAGGTTGACTGTTTTTGTTCTATTTCAGCAGCGAAAATAGTTTCAAACAAACACAGCAGAACCACAGCGCATCTGATGTGACTGGCATAAAGTTGGTGAATTTAGGGACCGTCTCTAAAGTTACACACAACATTGGTAACGTTATACACGTTTGAAACTTTAATAGCATTTGAAGAGAATGACAGTCATAAAACTGACTGTAAAGTGATCATCTAGGTGTCAGGTATGATGCAGACATTTTGATATTTAATAAAATAAACTAAACTGTCAAATCATATGGAAATATGGATATGCATTATTTCTCTAGGATACTGTTTGGGCTCTTACACAAAACATGCTAGATTTAAATGCATCATTGCTGAACACTGATGAGAATATTGCTTGAGAATATATTTACAGAGATAATAGAGATTATATTTACGAGAAATTATTATTATTTATGCGTTGCTATTGACGACGGCCATTATAAGGAAGAAAATCCCACAGAATCTTGCTTAAAAAAGTGCATAGAGCTGCTTTAGTTTGTTTGTTAATTTTCAAATATAAAACTTGAACAAAACCGTGATAATATTGGTAACCGTGATAATTTGGGTCACTATAATCGTGATGTTAAATTTCCATAC
This sequence comes from Gobio gobio, assembly GCF_949357685.1. NCBI lineage: Eukaryota > Metazoa > Chordata > Actinopteri > Cypriniformes > Gobionidae > Gobio > Gobio gobio. The sequence goes on from NC_137107.1 coordinate 729,731, forward strand.
CGTTTCATCCCTAGCGTCAAGGATGAATAAGGCGATTGTGATCTTTTTGAAAGAATTAGCTATGGTTGATCATTTTGTTGAGTGGGATTACAAGGATTACACTATCTTTATTACTTCCGATTCGAAGAGGTGTTTTGTCTGCGGTAAACATGGTCATACCAGACAAACGTGTCCCACAAAGAAGGACGCTGAACAAGTTGGTCATGAAAATGAGACCGTGTCCGTCACTGTTAATGATCAGGTGAATCGCATGCCTGATGAACATAAGGAAACTAAAACTGATCAGCAATCTGGTGACTGCTTTAGTAAACCTAGTTCATCTGGTGTGGAAAATGGGTTCACAAGATGTTTTGGAAGATGATGGACAATCTTTTTATGAGTCTGATAGTGAATATTCAGATAGTTGTGGAGACAGCATTGATGTAAACTCTCAAGGAAGTTCCACTTCTAAAGCAAATGTATCCTACTAAACAGTTGAACACTTGAATCATTTTCTTGATTCTACAAAAAATCAACGGAGACCAAAACTTGAAATGTATTTTCCAAATCTAAGGCTTTTCAATGAATCATGTGCTATTGCCATGAGAAAAGCTTCTTGAGGAACTTGATCAACCAAAGCGGTATCGACTTAAGAAAATTATGTGTAATGTAAGAAAAAGAATGAAGACTCGATCTGTGAAACATTAGTAAGATCATGATGAGTTTTGGGGGTTTTGTGTTATTGCTCTTTGAATTTCTATCTCTTATTCCCATGACTTCATTTAATATTGGCTCTTTTAATATTAATGGTTGTCGGGGCACTGAGAAGAGAGCTGCATTATTTGATTATTTACAGTTAAAAAAGACAGATATAATCTTATTACAAGAGACCCATACGAATGCTCAAAATCAAAAGCAATGGTTCAAACTTAAGCACAGGTTTTGCAATACTTCTTTCGTCAAGGGTAAACAGTCGGGCTTCTGTGTCTGAAATGATTTCTGGTCGGATTTTACGAGTGGATGTTACCTTAGGAGATTCTAATTTTTCTTTTTTTAATGTTTATGCACCAAATATTGGGAATGAACGTATAGTTTTTTTTGAAAACTCTCTAAAGCAATATCTGAGTGTTCTCAGGATAAGATTATTGTGTTGGGGGGTGATTTTAACTGTACTCTAGATCAATCTGTGGATCGGAATCATGAGGAACCTCATCCTTGTTCAGCTGAAGCACTTAGATCTTTAATTAATTATCATAGTTTTACTGATTTATGGAGAGATATATTTCCAGGGGTTAGGCAATATACTTGGCTGAAACAAAATTCTAATGAAATTTCAGCGGCAAGACTTGATCGTTTTTATGTGAAAGCTAATAATCGGGGCAAATTTCTTGGGGTCTCTATTTCACCAAATTTCTTGTCTGATCACCACTATATTTCTATGACTGTTTCTGTTCCTTGTATTAAATCTTATTCTTCATATTGGCATTTTAATAATAATTTACTTCAGGATAATTCTTTTATTCATGCTTTTCACTCTTTTTGGTAAGCTTGGAGAGAGGAAAGAGACAGTTTTTCATCATTAAGTCGTTGGTGGGATATAGGCAAAGTACAGATAAAAATGTTTTGTCAGCAGTATACTGCTCACTGTACTAGAGGCCTCAAAGAGAAAATAAAAGTACTGGAACAGAATATACTTCAGTCAAATTTTCAAGCCAATAATAATTCATCTTTCACAGATATTGAAAGAAATAAATTTATTTTAAAGAATCTTTTGGAAGAAAGGGGAAAAGGAGCTTTGATTAGACCCAGATACACTTATTTAAATAAAATGGATGCTCCTACAGCTTTTTTTTTGGACTGGAAAAAAAGTTCAGAGACAAGAAGTATTTGCATTATTTAAAACTTTCCAATGGTCAAGAAATAACTGACCAACAGAAAATTAATGCTATTGCTTTGTCTTTTTATGAAAAATTGTATCAAGCAGAATCATGTGAAGAATCAGCTGTGAATGAGTTTTTATGTGATCTTCCTCAGATTTTAAAGCAAGATAAAAAAGATTTAGAGAATTCTCTTAATTTTGCTGAGATTTCAAAAGCTGTTTTAGAGTTGAATCCTGGGAAGTCTCCTGGGATAGACGGCCTGACAGCGGAATTTTATAAATGTTTTTGGAATTTGATGGGATATGATTTTTAAGTTCTTTTAGAATGTTTTGATCAGGGGATTCTTCCTCTGAGCTGTCGAAGAGCTGTCTTGAGTTGACACTAATTCCCAAGAAGGGAGATTTGGGTTTTTTGAAAAACTGGCGCCCTGTATCATTTTTAACTGTGGACTTCAAGATATTGTCAAAAGCTATAACAAATAGATTAAAGCAATTTATCTCAAGTGTGATTCACGAAGATCAAACTTATTGTATTCCCAAACAAACAATTTTTGACAATGTTTTTTTGGTAAGATATTTAATATCTATTGGGAAAAGATATGATTTGGATATAGCTTTTCTTTCTATTGACCAAGAAAAAGCCTTTCATAGGGTAAATCATATTTATCTTTTTAAGGCTTTAGAGGCTTTTGGTTTTGGGTCAAAGTTTGTGTCTCTTATTAAGTTGCTGTATAATAATGTTTACAGTATGCTGAGAATTAATGGTTCCTTAACCAGACCCTTTCCTGTAACTCGAGGCATAAGACAGGGGTGTCCACTCTCTGGATTATTGTATGCCATTTCAATTGAGCCGCTGCTGGTTTCATTAAGGAATAGGCTACATGGTGTGAGTATTTCTGGTTATCCAGATTTAACCCCTGTAAAACTTACAGCGTATGCCGATGATGTTACTGTTGTTGTACGCAATTTTGATGATATACATAACTTAACAGACTGCTTAAATTGCTTTCAAAAAGCGACATCTGCACAACTGGGAGAAGTGTACAACATTTTTGATGGGAAAATGGAGGGAAACTGGACCTCCTCAATTACCTCAGCAGTGTCAGTGGATTCAAGATGGTTTTAAAATCCTTGGGATTTACTTTGGGACTAGGGATGTGACGGTGAGGAAATTTTCCCACCGGTTAATTGATGTGTGACAACACCGGTAATACCGGTATCACCGGCGGAGGCTTTTAAATCACTAATTCTATCTAACCGAAAGTAACATGCACACGACCGCTCTGAACTGAAAACGCGCCAGTGCGCACACACCGTGAATGACAGCTCGTCTGTAAATGCGCGCTCTGTGAGGCCATAGGTGCGTCTCAATCAGTTCCCTAGTTCAGTAGTCAGGGCACTGATCAAGCATTGATCAGTCTATGATTGAGATGCACGCCATGAATGAATAACAGTTCGTCCGTAAAGCCTTTATAGCCTACTCGACGCGCCCGCACGAGCGCGAGGGTGCGCGCGGCAAAAATAAATGCGCGGAGGCTCGCACTGCGGAGCCAGGCGAAAGTAAACAATGCGCGCTCTGTGCGGCCGTGCACATTTTACTTTCGGTTTTGAGTTAGCGGCAATTCGGCTGCGGGTTGCTTGAATTGTGGGTTCATTAGCCTATTATTTTTAATGAAAAACACAACAAAACAAATGACAAACTCCCTTAAATAGGCGCTTTTACGTTTCGCTTTGAAACCAGATCTTCCGCGATCATCTCAGTCAGCTACTCACTCTGAAATCTGATGAATGACTCCTGCCGCTGCCGAGACTCACGGTCAGATCCTGCTTTATTAAGCAGATACGTTCAGTTTTTATTTGTATTGTCTGTTCTCTAACTGAACTAAATTATTTTATTACTATAAAAAAATCAAAAAGACGGTGGGCGGTGCCACGGTGGGCAAGTGATGTAACCGGTGTTGAGTCTGGACACCGGTAACACCGGCAACACCGACTATCGTAGCAAGCCTATTTGGGACTGATGAGTATATGGAGAAAAATTGGGAAGGACTTGCTGACCAGGTGATAGGGAGAATCCAGAGGTGGAGATGGATTCTTCCACAGCTCTCGTACAGAGGAAGAGTTTTAATTATAAACAATCTGGCAGCTTCAATGCTGTGGCATAAACTCACCATTTTGAACCCTCCGAAAGACTTCTTCTTAAAAATACAGCGGGCATTTGTTGACTTTTTCTGGGCTGGTCATCACTGGCTTCCACCTGGAGTTCTTTATCTGCCGGTGGCAGAGGGTGGACAGGGACTCATTCATGTGGAGTCAAAGATGAAGGCAATGAGATACTTTATTGTACAGACAAAGTGTCTTGGATACCATTCAGCCTCATTTTGCTTCAAAATATGACCAATGTAAAACTGGACAGAGAGTAGGGATGGGCATTTTTGTCAATTTCTCATTTCGATCATCGATAGGTCTCAAAAACGAGTACTCTAGTACTCGGGGGCGGTGCATGTACAGGGGGCGGGGCATGTGCAGGGGGCGGGGCATGTCCGTCATTGAGATAATGAAAACTGTTATGAAAATCAGTGTTTCCCCTAGAATTTTTTCCAGCAGCGGTGCTGTTACGTGCCGGAGGTTGTTGCCAAGCCGCTCGTCGGGGGGCCGGGGGCATGCACCTCCGGAATAAAAAAAAAAAACCTTAAACCATGACTTCTGGCAAGTTTTGTGGATAGAAATAGACATTTTGAACATTAAAATCCAAATTAAGCTTTTCATTAGTTTAAAAGGTGACTAGCTTATAGCCTATTTTACTTCAATAACCTGCAGGGACGTGCAGAAAGTTCCTAAGGGGCAAGGGCTCAAATGTAAGAAAGGGGCAATATGTAAAAAAAAAAACACAAAAAAAAACACAAAGTGTTTGGATACTATTTTATGTTTTTGCAAAAAGTCTCATGCTTATCAAGCCTGCATTTATTTAATCAAAAATACCAGAAAAAACAGTAGCCTAATATTGTGAAATATTATTACATGATGTTATTTTTTACCTTAAGTTTTTATTAATCAAATATATATATTGTTGTTTTGATTCACATTATGGCTCAATCATCACCAAGTTTATTAGATGCTGCCCCTTTAAGACGCAGATCTAAAATCATTCTCCCTTTTACGCCCATTTAAGCTAAACTGTGTTTAAGTGAACACTCTCCAAGTCTGTCATTTTGAGATATAGGCTATTTTGTTGTGTATTTGATATGTGCGAAGCATACCGGTATGTGCAAGTCGGTCCGTTTCGCAGCGTGCGTACACACACACACACACACACCCGCCTTGAACTTGGAAACAGCGTCTATTGCGCGGATTATTGTGCTTTTAATTTAATCAAACACGTTCTGCAATTTAGCCAAAGTGGAGAGTGCATTTGACAACAATCACGGATTGTGCTGAATCTGACGTTAAATGCATGTTTGGGGAGAAATGACAGCGCGCGCTATGAAGGGAAGGAAGTTGTGCTAGACGATGTGCGAGCATAGTTTATAATAGTTTTACCTCATATCTTCTTTTTTTAAATCCTTGGAAGCGAAAATAAGATTAATATCACAGCCCTGTGATATTGTGAAAGTGTAAGCAGACTACATTTTTGTTTAGTTCTCTGTCAATCTCTCTCTCTCTCTCCTTTACAGTGTGTAAGTGAATGTCGTGATATTACTGATCATGTGAAGATTTTGCAGTGGCGCTGCTGTGAATACATTGTAGGGGAAACACTGAAAATGGTTGTTGACAAATACAAACGTGACATGAAAACAGGTATATGAAAACATGAACATATAAAACTGCTAGATTATGATGCATAAATGTCTTTGAAAAAGAAACATCTTTGTAAAATGACCGTCTCAAATAACCAAGTCAGTAATATCGAGCATTGCCTTTGAGCTGAAACTGTGAAATAACACCACCCTGCAGAGCTTGCTAGCTGGTTAATAAACTCAACCAAACGCACCCTATATCAGATTAATATGAAGATTATTATGAACCTATTACGACATAAATCAACACAAAAGGACATGAATGCGCACGTGGACTTCAGCGTGCTAGATTTTACAGGCTATGGTTTGAAACGGAACATTTTGAATGCGCTCTTCCCTTGACAACGCTGATGCACGGACAACGAAAGCACACAGAAACAACATTTTATTAAAATAGTGTTCCTATTATAATGCTTTGACAGATTGACTCTGCACATCATGCACTTAATTTTATTATTCATGATCGAAGCGTTTACAGACATCACTGCGCGTTTTCGAACTCATAACGAAAAACAACTTTAAATAAACTAGGTCTACTGTTAAAAAAGATGAGAACAGTATAGCACTGCTGCATTACTAATATCAATGATTCTGAGAAGGAAATAGCCTATCTAAAAAGAATATGACTGTCTCTAACCATCATGTCGAGCATGAAATATGCGTTTGAGCTGAAACGGAAGAGAATGAACAACAGCCGGTTTAACGGCAGCGCTTTTCTAGCTTATTAATCTCAACCAAACGCTTCTTATATTAGATTAATCAGATAGACAACATAAAAGTAATCTTACAACGTGCATCTGCAGAAAAGGACGTGAATGCGCACATGAACTTAACGAGCTAGTCTGAGTGTTCTCGCTAGTTTCTCTGTGGATCAGCTGATACATGGGGAACTAAGCACAGAAAATTTACCGCATTCTAATTTCCATCGTGTTTTCATTATAATGCTATGTAGGCTATGACAGATTGGCGCTGCACATCTTGCACTAAACATTTAATGATCACAGTGATTCCAGACATCACTGCAGTGCACGCCTCAGTTTCACTTTATTTCGCCGCGGTCTGGACTCTGGAGGCGTGCTGTATAACGCTAACCAATCAGACCTCCGGTACCGCGCAAAACGACGCAATAACCAATAAAAAAGAGACAAATATTTTTTTTTCAGGGCGATCATCGTTCTCATGATCGATGATCGCTGTCACGTTCGAGTACTCGATTACTCGACCACTGTTGCCCGTCCCTAACAGACAGTTGTTTTTAATTGAAAAGTCCTATGATCCAGACACTCGATTGTTTTATGCTGATTTTTATGCATCGGTGCTGAAAGTATGGGGACTGTTTAAGATGATGAGAGATAACCATGAACATTATGGTATTCTTGAACCTCTGTTTTTTAATCCATTGTTTAAAATACAATCAAATGTACTGAATTCATTTATTGCAATGATTAGTAAAGTAGCAATAAGAATTATTGATTTGCACAATAGTCAATGGAAAAGTGTACAGACTCTTGCTGACCAAGTTGGTCTTAGATCAGTTAGGACTATGGATAGTTTTATCAATAGTCTTAAAGTCTCTTTTCCTTCTGATTTCTTGTCCTTTTTAAATGAGTTTATTCACAATGATGCAATGACTCCAACGTTTCCTGTTTTAAAAGTTAGCCCCAAAAATTTGGAAATGAATGTAAGTGGTCAGTGTCTCTTGTTGAAGGGGTACGAAGCTTTGGATTTTCAATCCCTTGGAAAAAAGATTTCTTATCATAAATGTGTAAAAGATGCTCATTGTAAACAATTAAGGGAAAGGGTTGATAGTAAATGGAGGGCTCATTTTTCTGCCCCTGATGAAGTTATTCCCTCTTGGAGACTTTTATATAAGCCTCCAATACCAAAGAGAAGTGGGGATCTTCAGTGGAGGATCATTAATGGTATAGTGGCCACTAATAATTTTGTTTCCAGGTTTAATCCATTGGTTTCATCAATATGTCCATTTTGTAATGATACTGATAATGTTTTTCATTTATTTTGTGATTGTTATCGTTTAGTGCCTTTGTTTTTGTTGCTTGATGGAATGATGTCTAAACTTGGGTTTTTATTCAACAAGACATTGTTTATTTTTGGAAATAGGTACATTCTTGGCAAAGGGAGTGCACGCTTGCAATTTTTTTGTTGGGACAGGCAAAATTGGCTATTTTGAAATCCCATCAGTGCAAGAATGAAAACCAAAATGTTGACTTAGTGATGTTGTTTAAATCTTTGGTCAAATCTCGAGTAGTTACTGAGTACACTTATTATCTGCAAACACATTTTTTTATTTTATTTGAAATGATATGGGGTGTCAGAAAGGCAATTGTTACTGTTCATGAATCTGGTAGTTTGTTTTTTCACTGGTAATTATTGTTAATATGTATGTTTTGTTTTGTATATAATAATTTTTATTATTATATACATATATATATTTCTTTAATATTGAAGGGAAGAATTTGTATGTAATATTTTAAAATAAATAAGTTTTTGAAGGTCTCTCTCTCTCTCTCTCTCTCTCTCTCTCTCTCTCTCACTGTGGTGCATGCTGGGAGGTTGTGGGTGAGAGTAGTGCTGGGCGAGAGTGAAGCTTGTGAAAGTTCACCTGTTTTTCAATCTTTATTTTTTTTTCCCTTTTCTGCTTTTGCATGGTTTGGTAATAGTTATTTAATTTTTGTGGAAGAAGTGGGAGTCGTGTAAGAGAAGGATGGCGTTCCATGTGGAGACGCCATCCGTTTCTCTTCGCAATGGCTTCAGGTGTATGCCGGAGGACGGAGTGACGGTGGAGGATGTTCTAGTTGCGGTAGGAGAGAAGGTAGGCCATGAGAATATTTCCTCTGCTTCCAGAATGAATAGAGCAGTAGTCGTTTTTTTGAAACAACAACAACTTGTAAATCAGGTGATAGAAAGTGGGCTTATCATAAAAGATGAATTGGTGCAGGTTACACCGCTGCATAATGCAGCTAGTAAAATAGTGATTTCGAACGTGCCGCCGTTCATCTCTGACGATGCGTTAGAGCGTGAATTAGTGCGGTTTGGTAAGATTGCGAGTCCGTTCAGAGCGATTTCTCTGGGGTGTAAGAACCCGGCTTTGAAGCATGTCATGTCTTTTAGGAGACAGGTGTACATGTTTTTAGAATCACCAGATCGTACACTTAGTGTTTCTTTTCGTTTAAAACATGAAGGGGGAGCATATATGATTTACGCAACTACCGGAAGTTTGCGGTGTTTTGAATGCGGTGATGTTGGCCATAAGCGGCAGATGTGTCCACATAAAGAGCGTGGACAGGAAAACATCGGCCCAGTGATGGAGACTAATGCTCAGGCTACTCATATTCAGACAGGTCAGGAGGAGATTTCAGGCCTCGCGGAGGTAAGACGGTCAAACGTTAACATGGTTTCAAATGTAGTGGAGAAAACTTTAGAAACACCAATGGTAGCGGCAACCAGTTTAAATACTGATGTCGATGATGATGCGGTTAAGAGTACAGAAAACTCAGTGGTTGAACAGGATAGTAAAAGTGGCGAGAATGTGTTCCCAAGTACTAGTACGGATCAGTATGTGTGTGATGCAGAGAGCCGAACAGACGCACTGACGATAGCAGAGGATGATTTGTCAGATGAGTCTGTTTCTGTGCAGGATATGGACTCCTGCTCACAGTATGGGTTAGAAGAGAACTCTCAAGATCCCCATAAGGATCTCTCATTATATAATTTAGAGGAAATTGATCAGTTTCTAGATAATACTTTTGGAAAACAGGTTGATGTTAAAGAATTCTTTCCTGATGTAGAGAAGTTTGTTAAGTCTGTTACTTTTCTTCAGAAGACTGTGGGGGTTGATCTCCTGAGTGAAAAGAAGCGGTTCCGTCTAAAGAAGCACTTAACTGCAGTTAGAAAGTACCGGAAAATAGAGAAAAAGACAATGTCAAAAGTATTGTTGTAATTTTCTTTCTTTCTCACGTATCACATGGTTTCCCCCCCCCCCTTTATTTCAGTTTTTTTCTGCCTGTCTGCTCTTCCTTCCAGTATTTTTATGGAGGTTTTGAGGGTTGGCTCACTTAACATTAATGATGGAAGGGATGAACGTAAGCGTGCTCTGGTTTCTGAAACAATAGAGCAAAAAAAATTAAATGTTATGTTCCTCCAAGAAACGCATAGCAATATTGATAATGAAGTTGAGTGGGGATTATGGTGGAAAGGGCAATATGTACTTAGTCACAAAACAAATGTGAGTGCTGGGGTGGCTATCTTATTTTCTCCAGATACAAGAGTTAATGTTTTAAAGAAAGAGGAACCTGTAAATGGAAGACTAGTAGTTGTAAAGGCTGATATTGATGGGTTTCTTTTTTATTTTGTAAATGCATATGCACCTAATGTGGGACATGAAAGAGTGATTTTTTTCAGTATATTAAGAAATGTTTTAATGTTGTGTGCTGATGGCAACATAATCATGGGAGGTGATTGGAATTGTACTGAGAATTTCACTATTGATCGCACTAATGAAGAACCTCATCTTCAGTCTTCATCTCAGTTATCAAAAATAATTCGAGAAATAGATCTTTTAGATATGTGGCGGATTAAACATCCACAAGTGAGACAATATACTTGGATTAAAATGACAGATAACAGAGTCAGTGCTGCTCGATTGGATCGGATTTATATGTCCAGACATTTTAGTAGTCGGAGTATGGATTGTTGTATCATTCCAGTAGGGTTCACAGATCATCATTTGGTTTCTCTTACTATAAACATGTCTAAGTGTATAAAAAAGTCTTCTTATTGGCATTTTAACACTAAATTGCTTCAAGATCTTAATTTTTGTAAACATTTTGAGACTTTTTGGCAACAGTGGAGATTGTGTAAAGGCACTTTTGAAAATTTAAAACAGTGGTGGGAAATAGGGAAAACAAACATTAAAATGTTCTGTTTGCAACATACTGCTAATTCCACTATTAAATTAAGAGAAAGTATTCAGTCAATTGAAAAGGACATATCAAAGATGGAGGTGGATCTAATTAATAGATATGATCCTAATATGTTTAACAACCTGCAAGGAAAAAAAAGAGAACTGGGGTTGTATTTGAATGAAAGGGTGAAGGGAGCTCTTGTAAGGTCTCGTTTTGTTTCTGTTAATGAAATGGATGCTCCTAGTGCTTATTTTTTTAATTTGGAGCACAAAGTGGCACAACAGAAACAGATGTCATGTCTTCGCCTTCCTGATGGGAGGATGACCAGCAACATTACAGAGATGAGGCATCATGCAGTGACTTTTTATTCCAGTCTTTATACTGCCGAACAATGTGATACTGACTGTGCTGAACAGCTAATTCAAGACTTGCCTCAAATAGACTCAGATTCTAAGACTGCCCTGGACACTGAACTTTCTTTTCAAGAACTCACTATTGCAGTTGGTCAGCTTGGTGTTGGACGATCTCCGGGTATTGACGGGTTACCGTCTGAATTTTACAAGCGTTTTTGGAATTGTATTGGAAAAGATTTATATGAGGTTTTCTGTGAATGTAGCAAAGATGGTTGTTTGCCTGTATCTTGTCAACGTGCTGTGCTATCACTATTACCAAAAAAGGGAGATTTATCTCTTTTAAAAAATTGGAGACCTGTTGCATTACTAACCACTGATTACAAAATTATGTCTAAGTGTCTTGCTAATAGACTTAAAAAATATATTAACATAATTGTACAAAAAGATCAAACTTATTGTATCCCAGAGAGAACAATAATGGATAATTTGTTTTTAATTCGGGATATTTTAGATATTTGTAAAGGTTTTGAAATGAAAGTTGGTTTGATTTCTTTAGATCAAGAGAAAGCCTTTGACCGAATTGATCATGGTTATCTTTTTAATGTATTAAAAGCTTTCGGTATTGGTGAACATTTTCTAAATTTGGTCAAATTGCTGTATTCTGGTGCTGCTTCCATTGTTAAGGTGGGAGGTGGGCTAAGCCGGCCAATCCCAGTTTCAAGGGGTATCAGACAAGGTTGTCCTTTATCAGGACAATTATATAGCATTGCTATTGAGCCTCTTCTTTTTCATTTACGTAAAACTTTGTCTGGTTTTATTGTTCCTGGTTTATCTCAGAGTTCAAGTATTACTGTAAGTGCTTATGCTGATGATGTGACGGTGTTTGTTAATCATGGAAAAGACATTAAGGCCCTGGTTAATGCACTTAATGTGTATGAAAAGGCTTCATCAGCGAAAGTGAACTGGGACAAAAGTGAGGCTTTTTGGGCAGGGCAGTTTTCTGTTGAAAATCCTCCACAGTTGCCAGGAGGTCTTATATGGAAAAGAGACGGGTTAAAAATTTTAGGTATTTATTTTGGGAGAAATGAGTATCAAAAGTTAAATTGGGAGGGTTTAGAGGAAAGAGTGTGTACCCGATTGTCTCGCTGGAAATGGTTGCTACCCCAGTTGTCCTACAGGGGAAGAGTTTTGGTCGCTAATAACTTAGTGGCTTCTACTCTTTGGCATAAACTGTGTGTACTGCAGCCACCTACTGGACTAATTCAAAGCATTCAAAGGAGGTTGGTGACTTTTTTCTGGTCAGGACAACACTGGATTCGATCAGCCGCTTTGTATCTTCCAGTACAAGAAGGCGGGCAGGGCTTGGTGGATATAAAGTCCAGGATAATGACTTTTCGGCTGCAAACAGCACAAAGACTCTTGTATAATAAAGACTCTGCCTGGATGGACACTGCAACAGCTCTTTTAAGGAGGGCAGGTGGAATGGGTCTTGATAAACATTTGTTTTTAATGCAGTTGCAAGAGAAAGAAATGGTGGATCTCTCTCCCTTTTATAGATCTGTGCTGGAGGCCTGGAAGGTTTTTGTCGTATCAAGACCATCCAATACACCTGCTGGTCATTGGCTGCTGGAGGAACCTTTGTTTTTGAATCCCTTTTTATCGTCAAGACTGTTGTCATCTGAAAATGTAAGAGCACGGCTGTTGGTGGCTGGGTGCAATAAGCTGGGACATATCCTGAGAAGCAATTTACAAGACTTGAGTCAAAGAAGTGGCGTGAAATCGACCCGGTTTTTAAAACAATGCATTGAAGAGATATTCAAGGACTTGAGCAAAGATTATCAAGTTTTTTTGAAAAACCCAGATGTCCTGAATGAATGGATAGATGGGTATGGTCATTTTTTTCCTTCAATCGTTGTAAGTGCGGCTGTGAGAGACTGGGTAGAAGATGAAAGCTGTTTACTGACTCTGAAAACACCAGTTCTGGAAAGGTTTGATTCGGCTGGGAAGAAGTCGCTTTACTTGATATGTGTTAAAGTTTCCAACATGCAGTTTTTGAATGGAGTTTCTTCAACAAGATGGACACAGTTCTTTGGATCTGTTTTTTCCCCTAAAGGCAGCTGGCGTACCCTGTACAAATGTCCGATTGACAAGCGGACAGGTGATCTCCAGTGGAGGATTGTACATGGGGCAATAGCTACAAACAGACATGTGGTACACCTCAATCCTAGTGTTGGGGTGGGTTGTCCTTTTTGTTCTGAGACAGAGTCAGTTTTTCATCTCTTTGTGCAGTGTTCAAGATTGGGTAATCTTTTTGATCTTTTAAGTAATTGGTTTTTATTACTGGGGGAAGTTTTCTCTTTTCAATTGTTCATTTTTGGGCCAAAGTATTCATTTCAAAAGAAGAATGTCCTGGTTTTAATCAATTTTTTATCTGGTACTGCAAAACTGTCCATTTGGAAGACAAGGAAAAACAGACTGTTGGGGCAAAGTTCAATAAGTGTTTTGCCTATGTTTCTAGGTTTGGTAGCTTCTCGACTGAGGGTTGAGTATGCATATTACAAGATGGTGTAATCTTTACCAAAGTTTATAGGAATATGGGGAATAAATGAAGTGCTATGTACATTGTATGATAATGAGTTGGTTTTGAGTTTTTAAAGGGAAAGAAAAAAAGGGAAGAGTGTAATTTATTTAATAATTTTTTGGTGTTTTTTTGTGTAATTTTTTTGTAATAGAAAGTTGATTGTAATAATAAAGGTGAACTTAATCCTCTCTCTCTCTCTCTCTCTCTCTCTCTCTCTCTCTCTCTCTCTCTCTCTCTCTGAGCGGATGCTGTGAGTGAGTGGGCGGAGTTTGCGTGTGAGCGAGGTTGCTGCAGTGCGAGTGAGTGTGAGTGTCTCTTTTTTTCTTTCTTTCTTTTGCTGTTCTCTGGTTCAAAATTGTTTTGTTTATACGTTTAGTTTAACGCTAGGAAAGCTTAAGGAGGGGTTTTGGGGTTGTGGAGCGTTGTCGATCAGCGTTTGCTGGTTGGCAATGGCGGGTCCACGCCAAACAAAGTTTGAGCAGCTTTCCCGAAGGCATGGGATAAAGCTCGCGCCCGTGATGAACTGCTCTGTGGAGGATTGCAGCCTGGCCGTTGGTGAAGCTGTCGGTTTTGACAGTATTATGTCAGCTTCACGAATGAACAGTGCTGTTGTAATTTTCCTTGACACGATAGAGAAGGTAAACAGTGTAGTTCAGAGCGGAGTAGTGATTCAGGACACCTTTACTCCAGTAATGCCGCTGGTTCAGCCGGCAAAAAAGATAACGCTGTCGAATGTGCCGCCTTTCATTAAAGATGAGCTCCTGGTTAATGAATTATCTAGACATGGAAAGGTTGTGTCCCAAATGAAAAGGCTTCCACTGGGGTGTAGGTCGCCTTTGCTCAAACATCTAGTATGTTTCAGACGACAGTTACATATGATCCTAAAGAGCGATATGGATGAACTGAACGTGACTTTTAAATTCAGAGTTGATGGCTTTGATTATATTGTATTTGCATCATCAGACACTATGAAATGTTTTGGCTGTGGGCGAGAGGGGCATGTTAGGCGTGCATGTCTTGAGAGAGAGCATGAATTAGACTCTGAGCCGGGCCCGACTGATGGTGCCAGTGTAATAGCGACTGAGGAGGATGGGCGAAACACAGAAAGTGAGAGGGAAGAAGCCCATATAGTGCTTACTGTTACTGGTGTAGGAGGGAATACAGAGGACACAACTAATGCAATGTTGACTGATGATGTGGAGGAAAGTTCGGAGAGTGGGGAGAAGGAAACGGCATCTATTATGGAGGAGGAGATGGGGACTGACATTGTTTGTGATGAAACAGTGTTCAAAGTACCCAATACTAAGAGGAAAAGGGTCAGGAAGAGTGCAGAAGCGGCTAAAGTGAGCAGACTAACGAACATAGAGTCTGAAAAGCACTCTGATATTGAGTGTGGCACAGCTGATGAGTCTGACAGTGATGTAGTGGACAGCAACGAGAGACGAAGTAGACGCAGTGATTACAATTTTGAGAAAATAAGGTTATTTTTGCAAAAGACTAAAAATATGAAAAACGTTCAAGTTGAAAACTTCTTTGCTGACCGCAGGAAGTTCATCAACTCAGTGGCAGTGCTAATGAGAGGTGAAGGAGGGGAACAGTTCACAGTGCAGGAGATCTATAGATTGAAGAAACTGGTTACTAAACTGAAATTAGAACTACAATCTGAAGATGGGTTTGAAACCACATAATCCTGTGTTTTTCTATGATTTTGTTTGTTTTGTGTTCCCTCATACTATTTTTTATCATGAGTGTAATGAGGGTGAGCTCTCTTAACTTGAATGGGGCCCGAGACATACATAAAAGAGCATTGTTGTTTGAACTTATCAAACAAAAGAATATAGATGTGATGTTTGTCCAAGAAACGCACAGTGACTGTATCAATGAAATAGAATGGAGAAAAAAATGGGAGGGTGATGTGGTGTTTGCTCACATGAGCTCTACCAGAGGAGGGGTGGCTGTTCTTTTTGAAAAAAACTTTTTGCCTATTTCATGTGATGTTAAACATGTGGTTCCTGGCAGATTATTATGCATCAGGGCTCAGTTTGAAAAATTCAGGGCTGTTTTTATTAATGTTTATGCTCCTACAAATGGAAGTGAAAGAGTAGTGTTTCTGAAAGATGTTGATACCATCCTGCAGAATTGTGGTTCTGATGATTTTTTTTGGGTGGCGATTTTAATTGTACAGAGAACTATAAAATAGACAGGAATCACATTGAACCTCATGCTGCTTCAAGCCGGGTTTTAAATGAATTAATTGAGACTCACAGCTTGTGTGATGTATGGAGGGAGCTGATTAATGACACAAGACAATACACATGGGTACATAACAGAGGAAACTTTATTTCCTTGGCCAGGTTGGATAGGATTTATTGTTTTAGACATCAGTTTAATGTTGTGAAAAGATGTTTTATTACACCAACTGGTTTTTCTGATCATTGTTTAGTGTCATGTAATGTATATATAGCAAATGTGAAGCCAAAGAGTGCATACTGGCATTTTAATTCAATTCAATTCAATTCAAATTTATTTGTATAGCGCTTTTCACAATACACATTGTTTCAAAGCAGCTTCACAGAAAGTGCATTTCATAAATGTACATTGAAAAATGTTAGAAAAGAGAATGTTAAAGAAAAAATGTTAGGATAAGTTAATCAATCATGTATTATTTTAGGCCATAACAACGCTGGCGTTGAGTCGTCTCTTCACAGGCGTCGAGTCGTCTCATCACAGGTGTCGGGGCATCTGAAGTCTCCATCAGAGGCTGGATACAAACTGGAGCTGACGAACTAGTTACCTCGGGACTAGTGTCCCGAGATAACAACAGAAAAGCAGATGGGAAATAATTAGCATAGCTGCTGTTCAGAATATTAATGCTGTTGGTGCGATTTAACTGTAGTATAAAACTTAATTATAATGTGAATGCTTGGCTAAAGAGATGCGTCTTTAATCTAGTTTTAAACTGGGACAGCGAGTCTGAACCTCGAACAATATCCGGAAGACTATTCCAGAGTTTAGGAGCTAAATGTGAAAAAGCCCTCCCTCCTTTAGTGGACTTAGATATCCTAGGAATGACCAGAAGCCTCGAGTTTAGTGATCTTAAAGAGCGCGATGGATTGTAGGGCGATAAAAGATCAGTTAAATACACTGGAGCTAACCCATTTAGGGCTTTATAGGTCAGTAGCAATACTTTGTAATTGATACGGAACTTAATAGGTAACCAGTGTAGGGATGATAAAATTGGTGTTATATGATCATATTTTCTTGACCTAGTAAGCACTCTAGCAGCTGCGTTTTGGACTAACTGCAGTTTGTTTATCGATGATGCAGGACAACCAGCTAATAAAGCATTACAGTAATCTAGTCTCGAGGTCATGAATGCATGAACTAACTTTTCTGCATCAGAAATAGATAGCATGTTACGTAGCTTGGCAATGTTTCTAAGGTTGAAAAATGCCGTTTTTGTAACATATGAAATATGACTTTCGAAAGATAAGTTGCGGTCTAATATAACACCCAGGTCTCTTACTGGAGTGGATAAAGCGACAGGACATCCTTCCAAGTTAAAGTTGTATTGTGAGAGGTTTTGTGGGCAATTTTTTTTGGACCAATAAGTAACACCTCCGTTTTATCTGAATTTAATAGCAGAAAATTACACGTCATCCAGTGTTTAATATCATCAACACACGCTGTCAGTTTAGATAATTTAGCGTTTTCATCTGGTCGTGATGAAATATATAATTGAGTGTCATCAGCATAACAGTGGAAATTAATTCCATGTTTTCTTATAATATTACCAAGTGGCAGCATATATATTGAGAATAGCAGAGGGCCTAGCACGGATCCTTGCGGCACCCCATAGTCTACTGATGTTATCTTTGATTTTTCCCCATTTAGACAGACAAAATGGTAGCGGTCTGATAAATACGATCTAAACCAGTTTAATGCCTGTCCCTGAACACCAGTGTAATTTTGAAGTCGATCTAATAGTATTTTATGATCTATAGTATCGAACGCAGCACTAAGATCAAGTAGAACTAGTATTGAGATACAGCCTTGGTCAGAAGCTAGAAGTAAATCATTTGTGATTTTAACGAGTGCAGTTTCTGTGCTATGATGCTGCCTGAATCCTGATTGAAATTTTTCATAGATATCATTTTCTTGCAAGAAAGAGCACAATTGAGCGGACAACTTTTTCTAGTATTTTAGACATGAATGGAAGATTTGATATTGGTCTGTAATTTGCTAGGTTATTATGATCTAATTGTGGCTTCTTAATGAGAGGCTTTATGACTGCCAACTTGAATATTCTTGGAACATGACCTAAAGATAAAGATGAGTTAATAATATTGAGAAGAGGCTCTTCCACTACAGGTAACAACTCTTTCAGTAGTTTAGTGGGTATTGGATCTAATAAACATGTTGTTGGTTTAGATGCAATGATAAGTTTATTTAGCTCTTCCTGTCCTATGGTTGTAAAGCGGTGTAGTAGTTCTTGAGGGGCGATAATTGCGGTTGAATCATAAGACATCATTAATGATTGTACATTTACAATTTTGTTTCTGATGCTTTCTATTTTGTCAGCGAAGAAGTTCATAAAATCATTACTACTAAACTGTAACGGAATATTTTGTTCAGGCGATGCTTGTTTATTTGTTAGTCTAGCCACAGTGTTAAATAAAAACCTTGGGTTATTTTGGTTATTTTCTATTAGTTTGCGGAGATGCTCAGCCCTGGCTGCTTTTAGGGCCTTTTTATAACGTGACATACTTTCTTTCCATGCGATTCTAAAGACCTCTAAATTAGTATGTTTCCATTTACGCTCTAAGTTACGAGTTTCTCTCTTGATAACATGTGTAGCACTGTTGTACCATGGTGCTTTAGTTTTCTCTCTAACCTTTTTTAATCTAATTGGTGCTACAATTTCTAATGTACTAGAGAAAATGGTGCTCATACTGCTAGTCATTTCCTCTAGTTCATCTGTTTTTTTGGGTTCACTGAGCAGCTGAGCCAGATCAGGTAAGGTATTTGAGAATCTATCTATAGTGGTTGGAAGGATTGTTCTGCCTGGTCGATAACGTGGCGCAACATGACAGATTTCAGCAGTACGCAGTATGCAAGTTACCATGTAATGGTCAGTGACATCATCACTTGTTTTAACACCTCCCTGTTAAGTGATGTACATTTTAGAGATGTGTTTACTTCCTTCTGGAATCATTTTAAATTGAGAAAGCGTTGTTTTAAAAATTTGATTGAGTGGTGGGATTATGGAAAGATTGAAGTAAAAGTTTTTTGTCAACAGTATACTTTCTGTGTTTCTCGGGACATCACTAGATCAATGAAAAAGCTTGAATCTGAAATAGTAGAAGCACAAGGGTTAGCAGAGGTTACTGGGGAGGGAAGACATATTGAGACACTTAAAACTAAGACGTCTCTTCTTGCAGATATGCTCGGCATTAAAGCGCAGGGGGCTTTGGTCCGTTCTCGTTTTCAGAACTTAACACAGATGGATGCCCCATCTAAGTTTTTCTTTAGTCTTGAAAAAAAGAATGGTCAGAGTCGTTACATCCACTGCCTGCGCTCTGAGAATGGGCAAGAGCTAACACAGACATCTGCTATCAGAAAACGAGCTGTACAGTTCTATGGCAATCTGTACAGTAGTGAATACCGACAGGACAAGCAGTTATCTGCTAGCTTCTATGAAGGTCTGCCAAGTGTCCTGGAGGACTCAAAGGCAGAGCTGGAGAGGCCTTTTTCAGCTGAGGAACTTCTGAATGCTCTGAAGGGCATGGAGAGCGGAAAAGCTCCGGGATGGATGGACTCCCTGCTGAATTTTATAAGGAGCTTTGGGCTCTGCTGGGCGAGGACCTGTTGGCAGTCCTAAATGAAAGTTTGTCTGTTGGCTCTTTGCCTTTGAGCTGTAGGAGAGCAGTGATAACACTGATACCCAAAAAAGGTGACTTACAGGAGATCAAGAACTGGAGACCTGTGAGTTTGCTTTGCTCTGATCTTAAAATTCTTTCTAAGACCTTAGCAAATAGACTGAGAAAGGTGATGGGGCAGGTCATTAATGTTGACCAGACGTACTGCGTGCCGGGCAGATCAATTATTGATAATGTTAGTCTCATACGAGATGTTTTAAGTGTTTCGAGTCTTTTAGGGGTAAATTTGGGTTTTATCTCTATTGACCAACAGAAAGCATTCGATAGAGTGGAGCACCAGTACTTATGGGATACCCTAGAAGCATTTGGTTTTAGTTCTAATTTTATTGATATGATAAAAGTGCTGTACCAGGACACAGAAAGTTTGCTGAAGATCAATGGTGGTTTGAGCGCTCCGTTTAAAGTCAGTAGGGGGATCAGACAGGGTTGTGCACTGTCCGGTATGCTCTACTCATTAGCTATTGAACCAATGCTGAGTAGATTAAGAACTGTGATTAATGGTTTAGTATTGCATCATGATATTCAGCATAAAATTTCTGCTTATGCGGATGATGTTATGGTTATGGTAAACGGGCAAGAAGACATTAATAAGTTGGTTTCTGTTATTAATGATTTTGAAATAATTTCAGCTGCCAAAGTTAACTGGGAGAAGAGTGAAGCATTGGCTGTTGGGAAATGGGAGGGAGGACTTCCCAATTTACCCAGTGGCATGGTTTGGAAGAAAGAAGGGTTTAAATATCTAGGTATGTATCTTGGTGATTCAAACACCCAACAAAAGAATTGGGAAGGGGTTTTTGAAAAAATAGAAGGAAAATTAAAGAAGTGGAAATGGCTTAATTCACAATTGTCTTTTAGAGGGAGGGTTTTAATTGTCAATAACTTGGTTGCCTCAACATTATGGCATAAATTATCTTGTGTGGATCCGCCTGTTGGATTGATGTCCCGTTTGCAGACAATCTTAGTGAACTTTTTTTGGGACAGTTTTCACTGGGTTCCTCAAAGTGTGCTCTTTCTTCCTAAAGAGGAGGGAGGACAAGGGTTAGTCCACTTACCAAGCAGACTTGCTACTTTTCGTCTGCAGTTCGTCCAGAAGTTTCTGACTGGGCCTGTGGATCTGGTGTGGCGGAAGGTAGCAGGAATAATCCTACACGCAGTGGATGGACTCGGACTGGATGCTGCTCTCTTTTTAATGGATGTGAAGCAATTACAACTCGCTGGACTGCCTCAATTTTACTGTGGACTTTTCAAAGTGTGGGGACTGTTCAATGTGTGCAGGATGGAGGAAACCAAATCTTTATACTGGCTGTTACAGGAACCTCTCATTAAAGGAGCTCGTATGGACATTGCGAGTGGGAATGTCCCAGGACTCATGCAGAGACTGTGTGCTACCAAAACTGTGACATTGAGGCACATAATTGATGTGGCTGGACCTGAACTGAATGATCTAAATGCGGTGGCCCGTTTGTTGGGTCAGAAATCAATCCGCCACACATCAAATGTAGAAGAGATGTGGAAATCAATGTTAACAAACGAGGAATTGTCTTTGATTAAAGAGTTTCAAAATGGAAGTGCAACATTTGATGTAAGAGACCCATTTCCAAAACTCGGGATGACACCAGACCTTAAAGAATTATCTGGTCCCTTGTTGGATCTTAATGGGTTACGAGATTTGGTATTGAATGAAGTGGGAGGGAAAGTGATGTACAAATGCTTTGTTCAGGTTTTAAATAAAGTCAAATTAAATGGAAGGATTGATACAGTTTGGAGAGAGAAACTTGGGTTGACAGAAGAAATGAAGCCAGTGTGGAGAGTGCTGTACAAACCACCATTGATAAAACGATCAGGTGACTTACAGTGGAGGATTTTACATGGGGCTGGGCTGTAGCTGTTAACGCTTTTATTTCAGTCATTAATCCCAATGTTGATGATAAATGTGTGTTTTGTGGATTGAGGGAAACCATTTTTCATTGTTTCCTAGAGTGTGAAAGGCTCCATGCACTTTTTGACTTTGTGTGGTAAATGGGGGGAATTTTTTACATCAGAGGTTTTTATTTTGGGGGCTGGGTATAATCAGAAGCAAAAGATCAAATGGCAATTGATTAATTTTCTGTTTGGAGA
This sequence comes from Gobio gobio, assembly GCF_949357685.1. Taxonomy (NCBI): domain Eukaryota; kingdom Metazoa; phylum Chordata; class Actinopteri; order Cypriniformes; family Gobionidae; genus Gobio; species Gobio gobio. Next base: position 751,302 of record NC_137107.1, read on the forward strand.
GGCAAAGATGGCAATCTATAAAACAAGAAAGAACAGAATTGAAGATAGGTGTGGTCAAGAGATTAAAACTTTATTTAAGGCTTATGTCAAGTCAAGAATCGTTGTGGAGTTTAAGTATTATAAAGCAATGAATGATCTAGAAACTTTTAAATTACAGTGGTGTTACAACTCAATCTTCTGCACTGATGGAGGAAGAGCTCATTTTTGATTTGGTTTGGATTTGATGTGTGTTTCATATTTATGCTGTTATGATTGAATAAAGTTTGTTGTTAAAAATAAAAAAAAATCTCTCTCTCTCTCTCTCTCTCTCTCTCTCTTTCTCTCTCTCTCTCTCTCTCTCTCTCTCTCTCCCTCTCTCCCTCCAAAGGTCTGTTTACTTAAGTGTTGTTTCTCTCACTGTTTTTATTTAAGATTTTTCCACTGTGTATGGTCACAAAGCACTGAAAACACTGTGGTGAGAACCAGGGTGGTTTTTGTCAACCAGTTTTTTAACTGGCTGCCATGGCGAATTCGGAGATGGCGAGTTATGAGCAACTCACCCGGCAGCATGGAGTTAAAGTGCCGGTTGGAGTTGAGCGCTCCGTGGAAGAGTGTGTGTTAGCGATAGGAGAGGTGGTTGGTCACAGTAGTATTCGTTCAGCGTCTAGAATGAATGGGGATGTGGTGTTATTGTTAGACAAAGTCGAAAAGGTTAACGTAATAGTTGAACAAGGGATAGTGCTTAATTAAAGTTTGATTAAAGTCTTCCCACTTGTTAATCCAGCGAGAAGGGTGTTACTGTCCAACGTGCACCCTTTTATTAGCGATGACGCGCTGAAACGGGAATTGTCTCGCTATGGACAGTTGGTGTCGGCGATTAAGAAAATTCCTCTAGGCTGCAAATCCCCGTTGCTGAAACACGTCGTGTCTTTCCGTAGACAAGTCTATATGATTTTGAGGAGTGATTTTGATGAGTTGAATGTTGCTTTTAAATTTAAAATTGACAGTTTTGATTATGTAATTTTCGCAACAACTGAGAGCTTGAAATGCTTTGGGTGTGGGAAAGTCGGGCACTTGGTACGTGCTTGTCCAGAAAATAATGCATCAAATAGTACAGAAGATGAAGGTGGGTCTCAAGGGCAGAGTGTGGAGAAAGAAAGTGAAGTTGGGAAGGTTTCGGATTTGAGTGTGGACATAGAAGAAACAGTAAGTAGTAAGGGAAGTGAGAAAAGAGTTCCAAATGATGAGACGATGGATATTGAGTTTGATGAGATGGAGGGTGAAATACTCAAGGAGGATGAAGCAGTATTTAAAGTGCCATCAGTGAAAAGGAAGTCGAATACTTGTGAGACAGCAACTACATCAAAGAAAAAGGCTCAAGATGAGACTGTTATTAAAAGTTCTAAGGAGGTGTTGAACGCAAGTGATTTGTCGGGCTCAGAAAGTGAGCGAGAATTTTCTGAATTTTAAGCTGAGGGAGATGTAGAACAAGAATATAGTGGTTACAGTTTGGAAAAAATAAAAAACTTCTTGCAACGTACAAAAGGAATGAGGAATGTTGAAGTTATAGACTATTTTCCTGATCTTTCCTTATTCATTAATTCAGCAAAAAGTGTAATGAAACAGAAAGGTGAAGGATGTCTGGCAAATCCAGAGGTGTATCGTTTAAAAAAGATTGTGCAAAAAGTGCGTCCCCAAACAATGCATAATGATATATCCAGTGATGGGAATAACGACGTTACAGATAAATGGCGTTACTAACGGAATTCTTTTTTTCAGTAACGAGTAATCAAATGAATTACTGTTTCTCCCGTTACAACGCCGTTAGCATTACTGAGGAAAAAAAATGCGGCGTTAGTCGCGTTACTATAATTGAGCTCACTGAAGCGCTTTTCATCCGAACAGGCTCTCTGTCACTCGGACAAGCAACGTGTGTGTGTGTGTGTGTGTGTGTGTGTGCGCGTGTGCGTGTTGGGGGTGGGTGCGGTGGTACACATAACTGATGATGATTGGTGGGTGGGAGACAAGGTTGAAGTTGATAGGTTGAGTTTACACCTATTTTTTTCACGGCCTATGGTTCACACACACACACACACACACACACACACACACCTATGACGCACACGCATATGCACATTCAGCGATGGTCCAACGACTTCAAAGGTAGCTTTCGCAAACTGGAAGTATAAGCGCTAATTTTCCCTCGTTAAGGTGAAAGGTAAGAATATTTATGTAACGTGCAACTTATGCCCAGGAAGAAAGAGTCTCTCCACGGCGGTGGCAAGTGATTCTGAAGCGCACATTATCATATGACACAAAATTAGTGGCTAAAAACCCATGTGATAACGTGAGCTCCACTACCAAAGGAAAGTATAGTACTGATAATATTTACACAATATTTACACTATAGTAGGCCTACTGATAATATTTACAATAATGCATTGAATTTAATAGGTGTCTCTCACATTGTCCCACAGCAACATTACACTAGTGTACATTAATGTACAATGTTTTATAATAATAATTTATTCTATTTAGTATCCAATTCATTCATTTAACATATCTAATATTGGGGGCATCCAAGTTATTTGACATATTTAAACATTTGGAAAAAAAAAAAAAAAGTAACGCAGTAATTACTTTCCCTGGTAATTAGTTACTTTTATACTTGATGTAACTCAGTTACTAACTCCGTTACTATTTGTAAGAAGTAACTAGTAACTATAACTAATTACTTTTTTAAAGTAACGTGCCCAACACTGGATATATCACAAGAATAACGGTGTTAAATGGACCTGGTTTTTTGTGGTGCTTTCATCCCTCATAATGAGTAATTTTAAAATATCTTCCCTGAATGTAAATGGGGCGAGGGATGTAAGCAAAAGAGTGCAGGTTTATGAGTTAATGAAAGTAAAAAAGAAATAGATGTCATGTTTTTGCAAGAAACTCATAGCACAAAGGAAAATGAAGTTGAGTGGATGAAGGAGTGGGAAGGAAAGATTATGCTGAGTCATAAGACTGCTCTTAGTGCTGGGGTGGCTGTTCTTTTTTCAAAGACTTGTCTACCAATATCTAATGATGTTGTAGAAATAATTCAAGGCAGATTAATTAAGGTAATAGCAAAGTTTGAAACTGTTACGATGGAATTAATAAATGTTTATGCTCCTGTAAAATCAATGGAAAGAATTTTGTTTCTTGAAACGCTATGTGATACTCTAAAACAATGTAATATGGAACGTTTTTTAGTACTGGGTGGTGATTTTAACTGTACAAGTAATGATTTAGATAGAAATCATATTGAGCCTCATATGGCTTCAAGAAGTAAATTATTAAATATGATTAAAACCTATCAGCTTTGTGATGTGTGGAGGAATTTTCATTGTAATGAAAGGCAGTATACATGGGCGCATGCAAAAGAAAAGTGCATTTCATTAGCAAGATTAGATCGTTTTTATTGTTTTAAATATCAGAAACAATGTTTTAAATCCTGTGCAATTTGTCCTGTTGGTTTCTCTGACCATTCAATGGTAGTAGCATCTGTTTTTATTCAATCTGTTAAAAATAAGAGTGCATACTGGCATTTTAATGGCGCTTTACTTGAAGATGCTCATTTTTGTAAATGTTTTTCTTTTTTTTGGTTGGGATGGAAATCTAAAAAGTCCTCTTTTACATCAGTACAACAATGGTGGGATATTGGGAAGGTGCAGATACAAAACCTTTGTAATCAGTACACTTTTAATGTAACTAGAGATATGGTTCAATCCATAAGAAGTCTAGAGATGGATATAGATATAGAACTTCAGGCTTTAAATGAAGCCACTGCAAATCAAAACCAATTGCAGGCTCTTAAATGAAAAAAAGGAGCATTAGCAGATCTATTAGGTACAAGGTCCCAGGGGGCGTTGGTTAGATCCAGATTTCAGAATCTTTCTGAAATGGATGCCCCGTCCAAGTTTTTCTTCAGTTTGGAAAGGAAAAATGGCCAAAGTAAAAGTATTCAGTGTTTACAGTCAGAAGATGGAAAAGTTCTAACTGAGGTTTCTGACATTCGAAAAAGGGCTGTCAGGTTTTATAAGGAGCTGTATTCCCACAGTTCTGTGGATGGCGAATTAATGGCTGAATTTGTGTCAGATCTTCCAAAAGTGAGTGAAGATTCATAAGTGAGTGAAGATTCATATATTCAAGAATGGCAAAGCACCAGGATTAGATGGGTTCCCTGTCGAATTTTATAAGGCATACTGGCATTTGTTGGGAGAAGATCTACTTGCAGTTTTAAGTGATAGTTTGGATAAAGGAAAACTGCCACTGAGCTGCAGAAGAGCTGTTTTAACTTTGCTCCCCAAGAAAGGGGATCTCAAGGAGATAAAAAACTGGAGGCCAGTTTCTTTACTATGCACTGATTAGAAGATTTTATCAAAAGATTTGGCAAACAGACTGAAGAAAGTAATTGGACAGGTTATACATATAGATCAATCTTATTGTGTGCCTAATAGATCAATAGTTGATAATGTATCCTTGATTCGAGATGTTTTAGAAGTCTCTAGACTGTTTGGGAAAAAATGTGGCCTAATTTCCCTAGATCAAGAGAAGGCGTTTGACCGGGTGGATCATAACTTTTTATGGTATACCGTAAATCCTCTAATATAGGCCCGGGCCTTTATTTTACTCAAGCGCATCGCCGTCCAGGCCTTTATTGGAAGGAGGCCAGAATTCGAGGCAGGCCTCAATTTCTATTTGAGCAAATCAAACTACCAGTGGAATGACTAAAAATGAGATTTTGCGTCTATTTCAACCTATAAAATACTAGGTTCATTTATTGAAAACGTACAGTTACCATAACATTATGGTATGCATACAGAACATTAACAACAAATACCGGCAATTCAGGTTAAATTCCAGTGTAGAAATATGGTAACAAAAACGTAGCAAACATAGGCTACCGGTAGTGCATTGTAAACACTTAACCATACACGGTGATAATTAGGTTATTGATTCATAACAAAAGGCAACAGACACCTTACCGCTCCAAACTTTAACCATTCCTGTCTCGTTTGGTTTGAAGTTATAAAAAAAAATCCTCCAATTCTGTTTAATCCTCGTCCTCCTCAGTTTCCTCCTCCTTTTCATCTCTCCCTGTAAACTCCTCATCACTCGCGCCAGCCTCTACAACAAGTTAATTATTGTACAGCTCCTCTTCGTCGTCCTCATGTTCCGCTGACCGCTGCGCGTCTGTTCTCATCCTCGCGCCGTAAACGTTAGCCTACCGGACCCGGTGACTGAAGTCTCACGTGCGAGTCAAGAGTGAGGTGATCAGACATTCTAACCTGAAAAAAGTCATTTCAGGGAGGTATCTCTCCTAAAATTATGTAGATCACTTTTACTATTTACATAAGCTGCTTATACTATTTATGTAAACTGCTTTTATTTATATTTCATTGCAACTTTAAACAGGTCTAAGGAGTTTGTTGTTTTCATGTAGCCTTGGCAACTAGCCGACCTGAAAAATATGCACATGAAATGAAACTTGTTTAACTCAACCATAACATGTTAGTTACAAACTGTAGAGCGTGCAAGATTGTCATTATGTTTATACTTTATACTTTCGTTTTTAAGGGCACTCTCCCTCTGCCATGGCGCTCCAGTTTCTAAATACACTGAACTGATTAATTCGGTTCGGGAGAAGAGATAAAAGCCCGCCCACACTGACAATTGATTGGTTGACTTACCGAAACAAGCCAATCAGGACGCTCTCCGTCTTACATGCACTTCATTAGGTGCACACTAGCACACACACGTAAGGTTTCTCGCTCTCTCTCTCTCTCCCTCTCTGGCGTGCGCGCGTGCACAGTTTGTGTCTCGCATGCGCGCTCTTGCTCGCTCGCTCTAGATTGCGGGAGAATTTTACTACTTTGCGGGCATCAGGGAGCCGCTATAAATATGCGGGAGACTTGGGATGTCTGGGTGATTGACATGACCAGTACCCTGTGGTACTTGCATGTTACTATCACAAGCAAGCATAATGTTGAGGCCTGCCCAGAAAAACGTTGGTTCTAATAATAGCCCCGGCCGCTATTAGAGACCGGCCTTTATTTACCTTCGGTGACAGCGAGACCGGCCAATGTTGGAGACCCGGCCACTAATGGAATACAGGCCAATATTAGAGGATTTACGGTACGTTTGAAATTTTTGGTTTTCCACCTGTGTTCACTGCCTTGATTAAAGTGCTCTATGAAGATATTGAAAGTGTACTGAAGGTTAATGGTGGTTTGAGTAGCCCTTTTAAAATACAAAGGGGGATTAGACAAGGATGTGCCTTGTCAGGTATGCTTTACTCAATAGCAATAGAACCCATGCTTAATAAAATTAGGACTATTTTCTTTTCCACCTATAAAACTATCAGCATATGCAGTAGGGGTGCTCCGATCGATCGGCAACCGATCTCGATCGGTCGATAATCGCTTTGGGATGATTGATCGGCGGTCTCCAAAAAGGCCGATCTCATGAATCGATCGCAGCTGACGACACATAAACCCGCACCTGCCGTGAGAGCTAGGGCATGATACGCAGCGACACCGTCTCATTCTCTTTCCAGCGCGGGTAAAAGGATTATAATGCTGAAGGTGAGGTACAATTAATATTTCTATATTAAATAACTTACGCAGTCATTTGAAAACGTTCTGTGGGACGTAAGTTCACAAACAGCGCGCGTGAATCACCGCGTGCGCGCTCTCTCTCCCCCTTTCAAAATGCTCAAATGGCTTCACATCAGCGCATCGCATGTGCACTAAAATCGAGCTGCACAGTTGACACAGGATTTGCCACTTTGCACAATCGAGGCAGTGTCGCATTGTCACTAAAGTTTATCATTTGCATTTATTTTTAAGTCTTGCCAGTGTTCAAACCGCTCAGCACTCGCGCGCACGGTCTGGAGAGAGACACACACACACACACACACACACACACACACACACACACACACACAGGCCGTCTCACAAAAAGCTTGCGAGAACAAATTGCGCTGAAATGGTCAGATACACACAAATGTATGTACTAAATGACCGTCTTGACGAGTGTGCACGTAAACCCCATCGTGACTCGCGAGTGAACGTTTGTGCAACTGTAACCGTATCCGTGTTCGCTCTTAAAGTGACAGCTGTCGAATAAACTGCTGCTGTCTCTGAGTTTCTCTTTGTCTTGTGTTGTTTGATGAACCTTTATGACACTCACTGCTCTTGAATGACTAACTTTTGCAACCTTAAGTGTAAGGATTAATCTAATTTAATTTATTCAGGGAAGACCAATATTAATTTACATTTGATTTCTTATTAAATGTCTTTAGTATTTCTTACCTCAATACTAATGTTAGACCTACCTGAAAACTTTTTAAAAGCAAAAATGCACTGCATGATCAAATATTTAGGTGAGATAATAATATACATTTATTATATACATTTATTTGGGAAAGATGGCCTACAGTAGCCTTAAGTTATCTCATTTTCTAAAATAAACACTTGGTGGTTCTTCAAGATCTTGACTCCGTTAATTTAGAGTTAGTTTCATTTCTACAAATGGTGCAAACTCTGCAAGATTATAGATAAAAGATTCCCATTCCCCTGCCATTCTGTGATCGGCAATCGGCAGATCATGATCTTGGTGATCGGTGATCGGCCCCAAAAATGCAGCCCTCAAGGCTGACATCTGAGCCTGTGCCACAGATGATAGAAGATATTGATGAGTAAAAGCACATGGCATCACTTGAAAATAATAAGACATGTTTTAGGGAAAACAGTGTTTAAAAGGGTATGAGATGAATTTCACATTGAAGTTAAAGTCTTAGAAGACTGTTAAAAAGGTTAGAGAGAGAGAGGGAGAGAGAGACTGCTTGTGGAAGCAGGGATGGTGCAATTTGTTATCGCCCTGCTAAAGCTGAAACAAAACAAAGAAATGATATCAGAACCAAAACAACTCAGCTGACTTTTGTAGAGACAAATTAATAATGAGCATACATAAAAGCTGAGTTTAAATAATAATTTGAGTAAACACTAAAAGTAGAATTTGCGAATGAGCAATTAATGTTTAATGTGTGTGTGGGTGTGACTGCACTTTATGTTGTATGTGTTCCTAGAACTGTTCTGTTCTAATTGGGTGTCATTAACCTCTGGAATGGGTATTTGACCATTACAGATGGGTTAAGGTAAACGACAACCTTTAGAGAAACTGATAATTTTGAAGGAATCTGGTGAAAAGATGATCCAGAACACGGGACGAGCTTTAAATGGATTGTTATCCAGCTCTGTCTGTTATGACGACTTTTGTCATTTATGATGTTGATTTGAATTACTCTCTGGATTAGTTCAAGTGGAATTATAAAGTTAAAGATTGCCGTCCATCATGGGTTAAAAAACCATTGTCTAAATTCAACTGAGGGCTTAAATTTAATAATGTCAATTGATTAAAAATGGTAAGCGTAAATGTTATAGACTTGACGGCAGAGACAAAGTGACAAATTGGCTGAAGTCACTATCTAAATTATCCAGAGACTCCCTCAAAATTCTGAAAGGACGGAGGCGGGGAGACTGTTAGAGGGAGTGCGGCCTACGAACTCCTCTTGAGCTGGCTTCTGCTGATGAAACTGCAAACTATTCTTCAGTAAAAATGTTCTTTAATTAATCTGACTCCTGACTCCTGGTCTTCATTTTTCACTACTGGTCCTGGGTCCTAAGCTGTTACCCCAACAATGCAAAATGGGAAAGTTCCAGGTATAGATGGGATCCCTTTTGAATTCTATAAAGCATACTGGGGTATTATAGTCAAAGACTTGCTTGCAGTTCTTAGTGATAGTTTTGTTTGTGGTTTGTTACCACTGAGTAGTTGGAGAGCAGTTCTTACTCTCATCCCAAAGAAAGGAGATTTGAGTGATATTAAAAACTGGAGACCAGTGTCATTATTGTGCTCCGATTATAAAATTTTGTCCAAGGTATTGGCGATTAGGCTAGGGAAAGTTTTAGATGACATAATTAGTCCTGACCAATCCTACTGTGTGCCTGAAAGATCTATATTTGATAATATTTTTTTAATTAGAGATTTGATGGATTTTTCAAAGATCTGCGGTGTAAATTTTGGCTTGATTTCCATTGATCAAGAAAAGGCTTTTGACCGCATAGAGCACGATTATTTATGGAAGACTCTAGATGCCTTTGGTTTTAATTCGGTTTTTAAAGGCTATATTAAATTATTATATAATGACATTGAGAGTATGTTGAAAATTAATGGTGGTTTGTGTGTTCCTTTTAAAGTTCAGCGTGGAGTAAGGCAAGGTTGTTCTTTATCAGGTATCCTCTACACCAGCGTTACTCAAAGTGTGGGGCGCGCCCCACTGGTGGGGAATAGAGACGCGACAGGTGGGGCGCGACAAGCGGGAGAAAATGTGGTCATTTTTGAGCCCATCTTTATTACCCTTTTGAGCGGTCCCACATGTGGGATTTTTATTTCGGTGCACCTGAGATGAGATGTGCTGCGCTGGTGGAAACAACATCAGACCATGACACCGCGAGTCCCGACTGTCAAGACGCTCGCACAGTGTGTAGAGTGGCAGCGCGGGGCTGGCCCTATGCAACGCATCGCCACAAATGAGTAAAGCAAGCCAACACGCAAACGGCCGCAAGTGAAACTGAAAATAGGCTGAAAATATGCTCAAAAACACAATCATCTTCATTAAACGAATGAGACTAAATGCTCTTACCAGTGCTTAGGTCGCGCTCTCATATTGCGGTCTTTGATCTTGAAATGAGCTGATGTAATGCAACTCATATCTGTTGCTTTCGTTGACGTGAACTCCGTTAAATGTGCATATGCTCAGGCCGGGAATTGAAGATTGGATTTATATTCATTTTGTAGAGAGGTGTACGGTAAGACAAACGGCATGTTTTTTTTTGTGGTTTTTTTTTTGTGTTTTGCTTGTGAGCGCCGTTGTGAGCAGCCTGCTTCAGCTTGTAAAAAAATGCCTTTTTAGGCTAAACGTTTAAATTAACATTGTGATGCTTGAAATGTTTTATATCTATGGATTTTATTATAAGCAAGAGACAAGTCCAGTGTTGATTTGAGAGGCTAAATTGATCAAACATGTGGTTAACTCCCTGTCGGCTGCTGGCCGCTGTTACTTAAATAAAAAAAAAAAACTTTAATTAAAACAAAAAAATGCTTCAAACATTTTTCTAAATTAACTTAATAAAGAAACTAAACGAAATATAACTATTTAGAGTTTGTAAAATAGGCCTACACAGTGGTGTCACTAGAAGCAGCAATAACAATCCATTCAAAAATAATTTGCAGACGGTTTATTCATATCAGATACACATATTGTAAGTAACTAAAAAGTTTACTCTATTCTTCTCCCAGTTCACCGGTCACTTACTTGCATGTGTTTCGGGAGAAACTGATAAATTCACGCAAATCCTACTGACAGGACTCTCTGAACTGCAACAAACAAACATGGGCGCCCATCTCACGTTATAGATCAAAATCAAGATAACAAGGTTTTTAAATGGTAAAACACACTCACTAACACCTATTTGAGAATTGGATTATTAGATTTGATGGCATGGTAAGCAAGTTTGTCAAGTTCGTCTGATATATATATATATATATATATATATATATATATATATATATATATATATATATATATATATATATATATATATATATATATATATATATATATATATATATATATATATATAAACACAGAAACATATAGATTTCCCTTACATTAGTTATTTGTAGTTATTCATGATCCCTCAGCCTCTCTAAAATAATGTGATAAAACAAACAAGTTTATTTTTAAACTGCATTATGGTCACAACAGAACAGAGGAACATAGAAATATATTAAAGTTCTGATAAATAAAATGTATTAAAACTATGAAACACCAACACTCATAATGTGGTTGAGCGGTGTTTCGTCCGTTTTTATAGGCTAATTTTGTCAAATATTCATTTATCGGCCATCATAAATGCAGATACCGATAGTTTGGAAAAACTTTGTTGGGGCAATTGGGGACAGGTGGGGCTCGAAACCCTTCACTACCTCCAAAGTGGGGAATGGCAAAAAAAGTTTGAGAAACACTGCTCTACACATTAGCAATAGAACCACTTTTGCACAGATTAAGAAGGGTCTTAAAAGGCCTCACATTGACGAACTGTGAAAGTACTTTTGTTTTATCAGCTTATGCTGATGACAAGATTCAAGATTCAAGACGATTCATGACGTTATTGTAATTGTAAAAGAGGAAAATGATGTGAATATTTTAATGGAAACTTTGAAAGATTTTGAAATGATATCAGCTGCAAAAGTGAATTGGTTAAAAAGTGAAGCGGTTTTGATGGGAGACTGGACAACAGTGACTCCCAAACTCCCTGATGGTCTGTTATGGAAAAAAGATGGTTTAAAGTATTTGGGAGTTTATTTGGCAGATGAGACATTTAAATTTAAGAATTGGGAAGGGATGATTGAGAAAATAAAGGGCTGCTTGGATAAATGGAAGTGGATTAAGAAAATATTGTCCTATAGGGGTCGAGCCCTTATTGTCAACAACCTTGTTGATTCATCTCTTTGGCATCGGCTGACTTGTGTTGACCCGCCACTACTCTTTCTTGCTAAGATTCAATCGATGTTGATAGACTTCTTCTGGGATAAAATGCACTGGGTGGTCCATAACATCTTGTATTTACCAAAGGAAGAAGGTGGACAAGGACTTGTGCATTTACAAAGCAGGACAGCAACTTTTCGAGTACAGTTATACAACGGTTCCTGACAGGCCCAGAGTCTGTAAGTTGGAGGCCAGTGGCAAGTGCTATCTTAAAAACTGCTGCAGATCTAAGTCTGGACAAATCCTTATTTTTAGTGGATCCAAAGATTTTAAATGTGGTGAAACTTCCACCTTTTTATCGGAATCTTTTCAAAGTTTGGAGTCTTTTTAAACTCCAAAGGACAATTAATTCCACATCCTTGTATTGGCTTCTGGAAGAGCCATTAATTTATGGTGCAAGACTGGACATAACTAATGCATCACTTTCATTGACTGAAGCCTTTATAAAGGCGAAAGTGGTGACTCTTCATGAACTAATAAGTCTGGCAGGACCAGATTTTATTGAGGGGAATGCAGTGTCAACACAATTGGGGTTTAGATCCACTCGTGCGGTTGAAAAATTATTACAAAAGTTACACACTCTTCTTACAGTCGACGAGATCAATCTACTCAGAAAATATTGTGTAGGAGAAATGATTCCCAATGTTAAAGATCCTTTTCCAAAATTGATGGTTTCACCTAATTTAGAGGAGGTTGGTGGAATTTTTCTGGAATCAGAAAAATAAATGGACATGGACTTTAAAGAAGTGAATGGCAAGAAAAAGTCATGTGTGAAATGTTTTAATAAAATAGCACTAAATGGGAAAACTGATACACCTTGGTGAAATGTTTTAGGTTTAGATGAAGTTTTTAAGCCAAATTGGAGAACATTTTACAAGCCACCATTAGTTAAAAAAATTGGAGATTTGCAGTGGAGGATTTTACATTGTATTGTTGCTGTAAATGCCTTTATATCTGTGTTGCATCCTAATGTAAGTCAAGAATGCCCTTTTGCTCACAAAGGGAAACTGTTTTTCATGTTTTTATGCATTGTAATAGACTTAAACCTTTATTTGAGGTTTTACAAATATTTTTTAAGTCTTTTGATGAAGAATTTTTTATTTGTGGTGTTAAGTATACAAGGACAAGAGAGAGAGAGTGTAAGATGTTAAATTTTGTCTTGGGAAAAAGTAAAATGGCAATCTACATGAGTAGGAAAGATAAAATTGAAAAATATCAGGAATTTAATCTTGTGTCCATTTTCTGTGCCATGGTCAAATCAAGACTGCTGATTGATTTTAGTTTTTATAAAGCTACTTCATGTGTTACAATGTTTGAGGATGTTTGGTGTTATGGAGGAGCATTATGCTTTGTTGAAGATGACAATCTTTCTTTTAATTCTCTCTTTCCATCATTCTTTTTCCCTTATTCGTTAAGTTTCATGTTTCCTTGTTTGTACCATATTGTTTGTTTTCTCCTACATATATATGCATATTTCCCCCGTATGAATCGTAGCTTTGTAAACTACTTTGTTTTATTAAAACCCAATGATTGCAATGAAGTGAATCTGTATTGTTTTGCTCACAAATATCGAAGTCAATGAGACGTAAGATTTTAGCTACCCATTTAAGCTTGATTTTCTTGTATTACTACTTCAGTAATACAAATTGTACAAACATAAGAGATATTATTTGTCCTGATCAAGCAGATTAATGTTTCTTAAGGTTTGTAAGATTGATAATTGATGAAGAAATCAATTTGGATAAAGGTTACTTTTACATGATTAAAGGTTCCGTTATAAGTTAATATTGTCTGCACAACAAGCAAATCATATTCATAGACTCATGAATATTTATACCATTTGAATTAATTATTCCCCGAAACTCAATGTTGCTACACCTAGGGTTGGGCATCGAGAACCGGTTCCAACTTGGAACCGTTTAAAAAATAACGATGCCATTGGAATCGTTTAGAAATTTTGTTTTCGATTCCGATCATCGGTTCCAAACGCGCAAGTTTTCGGAAGTGCTTGCCGCGCCCGTTTGTTCTGTTGCAGCCATGGAGCACGGTAAGCGGCGCTCAAAAGTGTGGCTTTATTTCACTTAAAAAAAAAAAAAAGCCTGGGTCGGCACAGTGCAACACAAATGACAAACTTATTTCTTGCATGGGAGGATGTACTACAAATATGTGGTGTATAAATTAACGAGTGTAGCGTGTTTGAAATGCTGCGCAGGTCTGTCCTCCTCGGGCAACCCTGCGCTAACCAACGCTATTAAAGGGATAGTTCACCCTGAAATGAAAATAAAGCCTTCTTTTTCTTACCCGGATGTTGTCCCAGTGCCCTATGTCCTATGACATTTAAAATACTGTTCCTGCACGCGCTCCTTCCTATTATGGCAGTGAATGGCGATCAGCTAAAACATTACAAAAAATAAACAAATGTATCACGCAACGATACAGGGAGACGCGCGCCATATGGAACGTGTTCAGGGGCACACTATAAGGTTTTGCCAGAAAGAAACCGTATTATTCAGTCAAAACACTGAGCTCGGCCGTTATTCTGAGCGCGCTCCTCTGTGTACACTATGAGCCGTCAGCAGCCGCCGGAGCTCATGCCTACTATAATAACTCGCACTGTTGTCATTGCAAACAGGATAAGCACACACACACGCACACATAACCATTTTGAGAAATCAAGCTCAATAGAAAAAAAACGCGATTCTCGTCTTTTCTATAACGGATATGATAAGAAATAATACTAATAATATAACCTCCTTAAGTGAATATTGTGTACCGTTTGTCATGACAATATTGCACGAGGCTACTGCGGCTTGGAGTGCGCACACACAGGAACACGCGCATTTGAACAACAGCTGGGTGAGTAAAAGATGGCTTTATTTTCATTTCAGGGTGAACTAACATTATCTCACCTCGTCATAATCAGGTAAGTGATTGTAGTGTAATAACAAAGCCCTTGACCAAATTGCGAATTGTGGTGAACAACAACGTTACTGAAATTATTTTTCCCCCTCGTAGATAAATGTAGCTATACGCAAATGCCCACGCTAGTAGCAGTCCTAATATGACTGCTGTTAATGCTATTGTTAAACCGGGACTCATGTGAAACTCCATTCACCTTTGCAGCAAAGCAAGTGAAAATGCCAGCGGAGAAAGTCCCAAAAGTAAAACTCATTATTGAATCAAAATGCAATTTTCCTCTGTGAAATGAGCCTGTGACATGTTGTGACTCCACCCCTCAAAGAATCGGAATCGAGAATCGAAAAGAACCGTAATCGAAACTAAGAATCGGAATCAGAATCAGAATTGTTCAAATCAAAACGATGCCCAACCCTAGCTACACCCCTCTAAAGAATTGTAGATTACTCAGTAAATAAACATCCATGACATTTAATATTTTGGCTTTCATTAATATTTATGTTTTTCTTTCTTCATAAAAAATATTAACAAAATAAAAATTAAGCCAGGTCTGGTAATTCAGTATAAATTCAGTAACTTGTCTTTGATTTGTCCAGATCTGGTCCTGTGGGCGTCAGTATCTCACAGTGATCACAGTTCACACCTGCAGTGAAGCCCCTCCCACCAGTGAAGCCCCTCCCACCAATGAAGCCCCTCCCACAACAATTCACCAATAAATACTGGGAATATTCCCATCATCCTACAAGAGAAGGACAGAGTCCAGGTGTAGCAGCTGAAATCTGTGTGACTGTTAAAGATGGAGTTTATTAAAGAGGAGATTGAAGACATGAGTTATCCAGAACCATCCAGAATAAAACATGAAGAGACTGAGGAACAAATAGGTTGGTGTCCATTCTTGATTCTTCATTATTGTCTGCTTTAGTAGCTGTGAAATAATAACCAGTAAATAATAAGCAGCAAAAGTGCATCTTTTTTTAGTTTGGGCTTTCATGTTTCAAGTCAAGTAACTTTTTTTTTTTTAATACTGGGGAAATATACTCTTGTTCCATGTTTTTACAGGGTAAGTGTGACATCTGCTATTCTGTATTATGCATTAAAAGAAAATACAGTACAGCCAGAAATGTCCTTACCTTATGTGAGATGTATACGACTTTCTTTCTTCAGATGAACACCGAAAAATAAATATTCTCTGCTTATGTAAACTCATTTGTGTTCCTAAAAGTTGAGGCATCAAACCGCACATACAGCAATAACTACAGTAATCCACACGACCCCAATGGATGAATCAATGTCTTCTGAAGTGAAACGACACGTGCTTGTATGAAAAATACCAATATTTTAAACTGTAGACTATCATCTCTGACCAACGGTCATCAGCGCGAGCATGAGAGGGTTGAGTTCACACTTGACGTAACTTGAAGCTTGACATTTAAATATTAAAGTTTCAATCTTAAATAAATTATTTTACTATTATTGCATTAAATGATTGGTGTCATGCTGCTGTGACTTCACCCTTGCAGGCTCACTATTGGCTGATTCAGTGGTTAAGGGCGGCCATTTTGTGTTGACATCATAGTTCTGAGTTTGTAACACTTAAGTGCCACTTTAGTCAGCATTTAAGAATCAGTCTTAGACTTGCTTTTAGCTTTGTTGGGGTAACAGCTTAGGACCCAGGACCAGTAGTGAAGAGTCAGGAGTTAGATTAATTAAAGAAAAATGTAATGAAAAATAGTTTGCAGTAGGGAGAGATATATATAATAAAAATGTATGCATGATGCGTTGCCATTGACGACGGCCATTATAAGGAAGGAAATCCCACAGAATAGAATCTAGCTTAAAAAAGTGCATCTGTACTTTTTGAACACTTTCATCTTATTTGAACAAAACTGTGATAATATTGATAACCGTGATAATTTGGGTCACTATAATTGTGAAATTTCCATACCATTTCATCCCTAATGCGTACATATCATACTTGCCTGTTGAGAGGAGTTTATTTCAGCATCATATAAAATCAACAATAATAATAATAATAATATTAAAGCAAACACAGCTCTAGTATCGGAATAGTATCGGTATCGGTCGATATCCAAATTCAGGTATCGGGATCGGATCGGAAGTGAAAAAATGTGGATCGGTGCATCCCTAGTTTGCAGTTTCATCAGCAGAACCAGCGTCAAGTCTCACGAGGAGTTCGTAGGCCGCACTCCCTCTACCAGTCTCCCCACCTCCACCTATCCTACATACAATTTCTGAACCGTTCTACTGTTTTCAAGGTCTAACCACGTCATTATTGCCATGTGGAATGATTATGATTGGCTCAGAGAAAATGGACAGTCTTGGTAAATTTCCACACATTGTCAGTTAATCAGATAGCCTGGATGCCAGCCGAACTTAGCCCCGCCCACAATATTTTTACTCGGGCAGTTCGGTCTGGACTTGCTCAATAGAGAAGTAATTATGCCCGAACAGAAGCTGTTCGGACCAATGAAATCATCAGGGCGGGCTTTATACAATGATGGACAGATGATCAACAGTAACGTCATCATCCACGTCATCAAAGAGCGATTGGGTTGAATTTGTTCTAATCCTAAACGGAGAACTTGTTCGTATATGCATTCAACTTCACTATTTCTCTCAGAAATGATGATCGTATTGGTCAGTACTCTGTGTATCCTTAAATTCTTTTTTTACAACACAGACAAAGTTCGTTTACACTCAACTTTTTCTTCTAACGTTAGTCCAGCGTGCGTGCAGACAGGGTTGCCAAGTTTTTACAACAAAACCCGCCCAATTGCTAACGTTCCACAAAACTAGCCAAAAACAAGCCCAATAGCTTTCCAGGGGGGGTTCTCTGGGAAAAAAGGCATTTAGGGGGTAAAATATGTGTTATTTTGGAAGGACTGCCGGCTAAAATTCGCATCCCTGGGTCTGTATATCACATAATTGGGGTCGCTTCAACCCGCGGACATGGCAACACAGTGCAGTTGAGTTCTGTTGACATTTGACAACTAACGTTATGCGTCGCTCCGTTGCTCTGATTGGTTGTAGGTCTATCCAATTGAGGTATTTCCTGGTTCGGTTGAAACACGCCCCATAATCACAGCCCAACAGAGCAGAATCAGACTCATATTCTGTAGGACTGTAATCTCCCAGTCGATTAGTCGATTATTAGTCGACACATTCTGGCTCGACCAAAATTCTGATTGGTCGATTTTTTGCCACGTTCATTTAATCATTTTTGCCGCGCCGCGTTCATTTCATCAGGTGGAAAGCACTAATTGCTAATGGGGGTGTTTTGAGAGCACCCCTGTTTCACAGGTAACAGTCTGCCTTCAGAACACCCCCATTGTTTCCACTTCTTTTGGATTAGCCCAACCCACTGGAGAAGAGAAGTCTCTCGCGGGTCCTTTGTTTTTCATTCCCCGCTGGCTCAACGCACACCCATAGCGGTAAACTTGAGGAACGCCCATCAACATACACATGAGGGGAAGCATCACAACACCGCGCTAAGTGGATCTGTTCTGTCAGTTTTGCCGCGTTCATTTAATCAGTTTGGCCACGTTCATTTCACTAGTTTTGCTGCGTTCATTTCATCAGTTTTGCCGCGCCGCGTTTATTTTCATGAGGTGGAAAGCACTAATTGCTAATGGGGGTGTTTTCAGAGCACCCCTGTTTCACAGGTAACAGTCTGCCTTCAGAACACCCCCATTGTTTCCAATTCTTTTGGATTAGCCCAACCCACTGGTGGAGAAGAGAGACAGATTGAAGAAGGCTAGTTTTCTTGTATATTATTTATCTAATTGTGAGAGCGTTTTTTCTGCTCTTGATCTGGCTTGTTTAATAAATATTCCCTTTTTATTAAAGTGGACGTGCCTTTTGTGTTTAAGAGTAAAAGCTTTAAGTTAATAGTCTATTCGTGTCTCAGCCGCGAAGCTGAGCTCAGCTCCTCTTCGAGCTGCACAGAGCGGCTGAAATGATAGTGTCTGTCAGTTATTATAATATGACAAAAACAATTGTCTAAATTATGTTACATATTCCTCAAAAGTTCTTGTGATGATATCTAGTTGACAACATAGCCTATGACTTCCGAAAATATAGTACTATGATATTGCGCAGGTGCACGTGATGCAACGCTGTCAGAGCCGACAGACTCATGTGTCAAAAGACTAATTTCAGTGCAAAATAATCAGGTCAAAAACGATTTAATATTCTGCAAATAGCCTACTAGTTTTTTATGTTTATTTATAATTAATTTAGGCAGACAACAAGGCTACCAAGTACTGCGCACAGTGTGCAGCTTATTCATTTAACGTTTTTTTTCCTAACGTCATTTTAGTCGATTTTTAGTCGAAAATTTCAGGACTTCAGTCGACCAAAGTTTTCTTTGGTTGATTACAGCCCTAATATTCTGACTAGAATTGAGTATGACAACGTCAGGCTATTAATCAGATTCACGTGCACCAATATCACTTGTTGACGCTTTCACCCCGAAATTAGGCAAGTAATGACCTTCCAGATTCTGGAGCAGGCGCCAGCTTGTCCAGAACAACAAGCCCCTCATCTTTTAGGATGCCTGTAATCCACCTCCAAAACTGATCTGTAACACCGAATACTGCGCACATACACAGTCTCTCCAAGGTTGGAGTTGGTGAGATCTGGGGTCCGTTCTTTGTACCTTGCTAACTCAGTTAGCTGGACTTGATTGTTGACGATTTGGCATAATCTTGGATTGTTTGGTTCTTCAAAGCTCATCCTGGACTTGCTGTCATAGTAACAGGTCCGTAAGCTTAAACCTGCTCGAGCGGCTTATTTCATGTAAACAGGATTAGATTGCATCTTGAGGTGATACTTAAAATCTGTCCCAGCCACTGCTACTTTATTACTAGAGTTCATTACTGAACCAGGGGCAATAATAATAATTTTAAATAATAATAATATACAAATTTTAAATTGTATATGTATATAATATTATAATGTTGTGTATAATACAATAGACACTGATTGAGCGATTTATTTGTGATGGAATAATTACTTTATAATTTTATTGGAGGTTTACACACATGTTGTACAGTTAATCTGAGCCGTGCATTAATTTAAGTGATGACGGATATTATGGGAGTGGCTTGATGCAGAAAATTGTATCTTGACCCTTAAGAAACTTTAATACTGTCACGTTACAAATCTGCTTCAAATTGAATTAAAAATGTAATTACAACATTGGAATAAAAATGTAAAGGGTGTACAAATACTGTATAAAATTAGCGTCTTTAGCGTCTTGCTCCGCTTGTTTGGGCTCCAGGGTTGGGATGGAAGTGGACTGAGACCCGTCTCTTTAGCGGCTCGCTCAGCTTGTTTGGGCTCCAATGTTTGGATGGAAGTGGACTGAGACCCGTCTCTTTAGCGGCTCGCTCCGTTTGTTTGGGCTCCAGGGTTGGGATGGAAGCGGACTGAGACCCGTCTCTTTAGCGGCTCGCTCCACTTGTTTGGGCTCCAGGGTTGTGATGGAAGCGGACTGAGACCCGTCTCTTTAGCGTCTCGCTCCTCTTGTTTGGGCTCCAGGGTTGGGATGGAAGCGGACTGAGGCCCGTCTCTTTAGCGGCTCGCTCCGCTTGTTTGGGCTCCAGGGTTGGGATGGAAGTGGACTGAGACCCGTCTCTTTAGCGGCTCGCTCCGCTTGTTTGGGCTCCAGGGTTGGGATGGAAGCGTACTGAGACCCGTCTCTTTAGCGGCTCGCTCCGCTTGTTTGGGCTCCAGGGTTGGGATGGAAGTGAATTGAGACCCGTCTCTTTAGCGGCTCGCTCCACTTGTTTGGGTTCCAGGGTTGGGATGGAAGTGGACTGAGACCCGTCTCTTTAGCGGCTCGCTCCGCTTGTTTGGGCTCCAGGGTTCGGATGGAAGCGGACTGAGACCCGTCTCTTTAGCGGCTCGCTCCGCTTGTTTGGGCTCCAGGGTTCGGATGGAAGCGGACTGAGACCCGTATCTTTAGCGGCTCGCTCCGCTTGTTTGGGCTCCAGGGTTGGGATGGAAGCGGACTGAGACCCGTCTCTTTAGCGGCTCGCTCCGCTTGTTTGGGCTCCAGGGTTGGGATGGAAGCGGACTGAGACCCGTCTCTTTAGCGTCTCGCTCCGCTTGTTTGGGCTCCAGGGTTGGGATGGAAGCGGACTGAGACCCGTCTCTTTAGCGGCTCGCTCCACTTGTTTGGGCTCCAGGGTTGTGATGGAAGCGGACTGAGACCCGTCTCTTTAGCGTCTCGCTCCTCTTGTTTGGGCTCCAGGGTTGGGATGGAAGCGGACTGAGACCCGTCTCTTTAGCGGCTCGCTCCGCTTGTTTGGGCTCCAGGGTTGGGATGGAAGTGGACTGAGACCCGTCTCTTTAGCGGCTCGCTCCGCTTGTTTGGGCTCCAGGGTTGGGATGGAAGCGTACTGAGACCCGTCTCTTTAGCGGCTCGCTCCGCTTGTTTGGGCTCCAGGGTTGGGATGGAAGTGAATTGAGACCCGTCTCTTTAGCGGCTCGCTCCACTTGTTTGGGTTCCAGGGTTGGGATGGAAGTGGACTGAGACCCGTCTCTTTAGCGGCTCGCTCCGCTTGTTTGGGCTCCAGGGTTGGGATGGAAGCGGACTGAGACCCGTCTCTTTAGCGGCTCGCTCCGCTTGTTTGGGCTCCAGGGTTGGGATGGAAGTGGACTGAGACCCGTCTCTTTAGCGGCTCGCTCCGCTTGTTTGGGCTCCAGGGTTGGGATGGAAGCGGACTGAGACCCGTCTCTTTAGCGTCTCGCTCCACTTGCTTGGGCTCCAGGGTTGGGATGGAAGCGGACTGAGACCCGTCTCTTTATTAGATTAGATTAGATTCAACTTTATTGTCATTACACAAGTACAAGTACAAGGCAACGAAATGCAGTTTAGGTCTAACCAGAAGTGCAATAGCAGCAAGTGCAGGATATATACAATGGTTGCGTAAGTGCAGGACATAAAAATGTTCTGAATATATATAAATATGTATAAGTAGAGAGATGGTTATTACTATAAGTAGAACTGAATTTACAGATGAATATATACAGTGAATAAATATACAGATGGCTATTACTATAAACAGAATTTACAGGTGAATATGTACTATGAATAAATATACAGATGGCTATTACTATAAACAGAATTTACAGGTGACTATGTACTATGAATAAATATACAGACGGTTATTACTTGAACAGAATTTTACAGTTAGAGGTATACAATAATATGTTAGGCTAATATGAGGAATATAGCAGTGGATTAAGTTAGTACAATAAATTATGGACAGAGCTATCCGAAAGAAAGTGTAAAGTGCAGTGGAAAGTGGTTGCATATTCCAGTTAGAAGTACGGTGCAAAATGCAAATGTAAACATTGTTACTATAAATACAGTCGGCAGTGCAGATGAGCATAATCCAGTTACGATATGGCAGTGCAGAATGCATAAGTAAACAGTTGTTACTGTGATAAACAGTCGGTAGTGCAAATAACAAAGTGAAGGTGGATGTGAGGTAGGAGAGTTATCAGTTTATGAGGGAAGTGGATCAACGGGGGTTTGAGTTCAATAAAGAGACAGCTCTGGGGAAAAAACTGTTCTTTAGTCTGCTGGTCCTGGTCCTGGTCCGGTGGATCCTGAAACGCCTGCCGGAGGGCAGGAGAGAAAACAGTCTGTGTGCTGGGTGAGAGGAGTCCTTGAGGATGCTGCGAGCTCGATGCAGACAGCGTTTCCTCTGGATGTGCTCGATGGCAGGCAGTGGAGTCCCTGTGATGCGCTGGGCAGTTTTCACCACCCGCTGCAGTGCCTTGCGCTCCGCAACAGAGCAGCTCCCATACCACACTGCCACACAGTTGGTCAGGATGCTTTCTATTGCGCAGCGGTAGAAGTTCACCAGGATAGCCGAGGAGAGCTGATTCTTCCTCAGTGTCCTCAGAAAGAAGAGGCGCTGGTGAGCCTTCTTGACCAGGCTGGAGGTGTTGGTCGTCCACGACATGTCCGCCGAGATGTGGGTCCCCAGGAACTTGAAACTGGAGACACGCTCAACAGCCATTCCATTGATGTGGATGGTGTCGTGTGTGCCTCTTGACTCCTTCCTGAAGTCCACGATGAGCTCCTTCGTTTTGGTGGTGTTGAGGAGCAGGTTATTATCAGCGCACCATGTGGCCAGATGCTGGATCTCCTCCCTGTAGGCAGTCTCATCGTTGTTGCTGATGAGACCAATCACCGTAGTGTCGTCCGCAAACTTGACGATGGAATTAGTTCCATACACAGGCTTGCAGTCGGAGGTGAAGAGGGAGTAGAGAAACGGACTTAGCACACAGCCCTGTGGTACACCAGTGTTAAGAGTGATGGATGTGGAGCAGGTGGATCCTGATCGAACATTCTGGGGTCTGTCAGTTAGGAAGTCCAAAATCCAGTTACACATTGAAGTGTTGATGCCCAGGTCTCCAAGTTTGGCAATTAACTTGGATGGGATGACAGTGTTGAATGCTGAGCTGAAGTCAACAAACAGCATGCGTGCATAAGTGTTTTTACTGTCCAGATGGGTGAGCACAGAGTGCAGTGCCATGGAAACGGCATCCTCTGTGCTCCTATTGCTGCGGTAGGCAAACTGGTGTGAGTCCAATGTGGATGGTATAGAGTCTTTTAGGTGTTCCAGGACCAGCCGCTCAAAGCACTTCATAATGATGGGTGTGAGTGCTACAGGGCGGTAGTCATTAGGGCACCTCGGGCTGGAGTGTTTCGGCACTGGCACAATGGAAGTGCGTTTAAAGCATGATGGTACAGCTGCTTGGGCGAGAGACAGGTTGAAAATGTCTGTAAAAACCCCAGCGAGCTGCTCCGCACATGCCCTGAGAACACGGCCAGGGATGTTGTCTGGTCCAGCAGCCTTGTGCGCGCTGATCCGGCTCAGTGCCTTGCAGACATCTGTGGTGGAGAGTGTGATTGGTGGGTCAGCTGAGGGTTTGAGCTTGGTGGCAGTTTCTCTGTTGTCTCTTTCAAAACGAGCATAAAAGTAATTTAGCTCATTCAGGAAGTTGACATCAGTGGCTGCGGGGGTGGAGTGGGGGGGTTTGTAGTCACTGATGGCCTGGATGCCCTGCCACATGCGTCGAGGGTCAGAGTTGGAAAAGTGACCCTCAATCTTAAGCTTGTAGCAGTGCTTGGCCTTTTTGATGCCCCTCTTCAGGTTTGCCCTGGATGCGCTGTAGGCTTGTGCATCTCCTGATCTGAAGGCAGTATTGCGTGACTTCAGCAGGAGTCGTACTTCCCTGTTCATCCAAGGCTTCTGATTTGGGTATGTGGTGATCTGTTTCTGGGTTGTAACACTGTCGATGGTGGTATTGATATGATCCAATACTGAGGAGGTGTAGGAGTCAATGTCCGTGTGAGCGCCACTGGTGGCTTGAGAAGCAAACATACTCCAGTCTGTGTTTAGAAACCTTTCCTGGAGTGTGGAGTCTGCCCCCGCAGGCCACACCTTGATGGTTTTCATTGATGGCTTCACGCGGTTGATGAGGGGTGAATATTTGGGTCTGAGAAACAAAGAGAGGTGATCTGACTGTCCCAGGTGGGGGAGGGGTGTCGCAACGTAAGCTCCGGCCATGTTTGTGTAAACATGGTCTAAGGTTTTGTTTCCTCTGGTGTGGCAGGAAACATGCTGGTGAAACTTGGGTAGCACTGACTTTAAGTTTGAGTGATTAAAGTCACCTGCAACAATAAACGCAGCTTCCGGGTGATCAGTCTGTTGTTTACTGATGGCTGCGTGAAGTTCTTTCATAGCAAGCTTGGCATCAGCATCGGGTGGAATATAGGCTGCTGTGATAATAGTGGAGGTGAACTCCCGCGGTAGATAAAACGGTCTACATTTAACCATGAGAAACTCCAGGTTGGCTGAACAATGACTCCCAACAATAGCAGAGTTTGTGCACCAAGCTTTGTTAATATAAATGCACAATCCACCCCCTCTGCTCTTCCCGGAGCCATCTAATGTTCTATCCGCCCGGAGTGTGTGGCGTCCCGCTAGCTCAATAGCGGTGTCCGGTATTCCGCTGTTTAACCAGGTTTCCGTGAATATTAGGACGTTACAGTTCAAAAGTTTCTTACTGTGTGTGATGCCGAGTCGAATCTCCTCCATTTTGTTCACTAGCGACCGTACATTGGCAAGGAAAATGCTGGGTAAAGAGAGCCGATGAGGAGTAAGCGTTAGCTTAGCACGCGTTCCTCCACGTCTCCCCCGCCTTTGTTTACGATCACGCCGCCGTCTGCGTGCACTTCCGCCCGGCCGGGTAGAGTGCAGAGTCACCGGTGTCTTAGCGATCTCAGGAAGGAGTTGTAGATTGTCCATAAAACTGTCGGAAATTCGCAAACCAATATCCAAAAGCTCAGCGCGGGTGTACGATGTAAAGGCACAACTGTTCTGTGCGAACAGACCCGAGAAGAACAGGAAAAATACCGCAAAATTGCAGAATCTGGAGAGACGCTGAGCCTCGCGATCTACTCGCGCCGCCATCTTGGTCATCTTGGCCGCCATCTTGGCCGCCATTTTAGCGGCTCGCTCCGCTTGTTTGGGCTCCAGGGTTGGGATGGAAGCGGACTGAGACCCGTCTCTTTAGCGGCTCGCTCCGCTTGTTTGGGCTCCAGGGTTGGGATGGAAGTGGACTGAGACCCGTCTCTTTAGCGGCTCGCTCCGCTTGTTTGGGCTCCAGGGTTGGGATGGAAGCGGACTGAGACCCGTCTCTTTAGCGTCTCGCTCCACTTGCTTGGGCTCCAGGGTTGGGATGGAAGCGGACTGAGACCCGTCTCTTTAGCGGCTCGCTCCGCTTGCTTGGGCTCCAGGGTTGGGATGGAAGCGGACTGAGACCCGTCTCTTTAGCGGTTCGCTTCGCTTGTTTGGGCTCCAGGGTTGGGATGGAAGCGGACTGAGACCCGTCTCTTTAGCGGCTCGCTCCGCTTGTTTGGGCTCCAGGGTTGGGATGGAAGTGGACTGAGACCCGTCTCTTTAGCGGCTCGCTCCGCTTGTTTGGGCTCCAGGGTTGGGATGGAAGTGGACTGAGACCCGTCTCTTTAGCGGCTCACTCCGTTTGTTTGGGTCGCTCCAGGGTTGGGATGGAAGCGGACTGAGACCCGTCTCTTTAGCGTCTCGCTCCACTTGCTTGGGCTCCAGGGTTGGGATGGAAGCGGACTGAGACCCGTCTCTTTAGCGGCTCGCTCCGCTTGCTTGGGCTCCAGGGTTGGGATGGAAGCGGACTGAGACCCGTCTCTTTAGCGGCTCGCTCCGCTTGTTTGGGCTCCAGGGTTGGGATGGAAGTGGACTGAGACCCGTCTCTTTAGCGTCTCGCTTCGCTTGTTTGGGCTCCAGGGTTGGGATGGAAGCGGACTGAGACCCGTCTCTTTAGCGGCTCACTCCGTTTGTTTGGGTCGCTCCAGGGTTGGGATGGAAGCGGACTGAGACCCGTCTCTTTAGCGTCTCGTCCGCTTGTTTGGGCTCCAGGGTTGGGATGGAAGTGGATTGAGACCCGTCTCTTTAGCGGCTCACTCCGTTTGTTTGGGTCGCTCCAGGGTTGGGATGGAAGCGGACTGAGACCCGTCTCTTTAGCGTCTCGTCCGCTTGTTTGGGCTCCAGGGTTGGGATGGAAGTGGATTGAGACCCGTCTCTTTAGCGGCTCGCTCCGCTTGTTTGGGCTCCAGGGTTCGGATGGCAGATTCACATGTGTTCAAATGAACCGCACTAACCCAGCAATCGCACCAGGGTTCGCTTTAATCCAACCAAACATGACAAGTGTGAACAAAAATGTATTACACGTTTTGTGTAAATTAATGTTTTAATATGCAAATGGATATATCTGACTCTTGAGTGTGAGGAAAAAACTCATTTTGAGAAAACTGCCTTTAAAGTTTTATACTGTATAACTGCATGTATAAAACCCCCAACCTACAAACAAAATATATATTCAGTTCATTAATATCAGTAGTGTATAATATTTAAAACACCTGGAAATTGATACATTTATAAATTATTAATAGCAATAGCTATTAGAGAACTACCTTAACAAACACATATAACACCAGTCACACACACTGCAGACGAGCTGTCCCTGTTTGTTGTATATGTCCATCTATAACTATTTGAATCTAATTCTGACAGGGTTTCGTCGTCTAATCTGTTGTTGTTTACTTTCTTTTTACCAGCTCTTGCTACTTGATCTTTTCTGTGAGTGTTTATGAGCTGATTTCGGTGTTGTCTGCAGTATTTTCTC
Organism: Gobio gobio; assembly: GCF_949357685.1. Classification (NCBI taxonomy): domain Eukaryota; kingdom Metazoa; phylum Chordata; class Actinopteri; order Cypriniformes; family Gobionidae; genus Gobio; species Gobio gobio. Next base: position 778,114 of record NC_137107.1, read on the forward strand.
TCAGGCGGAGAATACATAAGCAAGCGGCAGCGCGTAGTGAGAAATTCACATCGACCAATCAGATGTGGTTTTCGTCTGCAAACTTTCGTGGTTGGTCAGTTCTATAAAGGAAATGTCCATATTTGGATTAGCCAGCGCTGTGTGTGAGACTGAGAGCTTTAAAATGAGACCAGGCATGACATGTTTCTGTGAATGGAGACGCACGAGAGATTGCGTTAGAATAACTTTGGATGATTTCGGGTAGAAATCTAAAGGCGCACGGTGACAAAATATAATTAAATAAATACCTTAATGTGTAATGTTGAATTTTTTTTTATTTTGACATGAAAGCTCACATGTTAAGGGAGCAAACTGGGCCAAAATCTCAAAATTGACCACTGCATGAAAAAACGATGTTTTAACCTGCTGTGTCTCACCTTAAAGGTTTTATAAATACAGGCCCAGATTTCTTTTTTTCTGCTGAGTTTTTTTTCTTCACATTTAACCTCATTGAACTGATTCTGACTACTTTATATGTTTATTTTAGACCAGATGGAAAAGGAGGAGCAACAACACAAACTAAATGACGTAAAGAAACTCTGTGACTTCAAAACTCAAGAAACAAAAGCCAAAAAGCGGCACACCTGCTCTCAGTGTGGAAAGAGTTTCACACAAAAACAAGACCTCATCAGACACATGAGAATTCACACTGGAGAGAAACCGTATACATGCACTCAGTGTGGAAAGAGTTTCACACGAAAACAAGACCTCATCAGACACATGAGAGCTCACACTGGAGAGAAACCGTATACATGCACTCAGTGTGGAAAGAGTTTCACACGAAAACAAAAACTTAACATACACATGAGAATTCACACTGGAAATAAACCGTATACATGCACTCAGTGTGGAAAGAGTTTCACACAAAAACAAGGCCTTATCAGACACATGAGAGTTCACACTGGAGAGAAACCGTATACTTGCACTCAGTGTGGAAAGAGTTTCACACAAAAACTTAACATACACATGAGAATTCACACCGGAGAGAAACCGTATACATGCACTCAGTGTGGAAAGAGTTTCACAAAAAAACAACAACTTAACATACACATGAGAACTCACACTGGAGAGAAACCGTATACATGCACTCAGTGTGGAAAGAGTTTTACTCAAGCACCAGCTCTCAGTGATCATCTGCTCCGTCACTCTGGAGAAAAAACATTCAGCTGTGATCAGTGTGGTAAAGATTTTATTTCATCATCAGAACTAAAAAGCCACCTGGTAGTTCATTCAGGTGAGAGACCTCATGTGTGTTCTCTCTGTGGAAAGAGTTTTTCATGGCTGAGCAGTTTTAAACTGCACCAGAAAACACATGATGAAGTGAGAGATCATGTGTGTTGTGACTGTGGGAAGAGCTTTACTACATCTAATCAGCTGAAACAGCACCAAAGAATTCACACTGGAGAGAAGCCGTATACATGCACTCAGTGTGGAAAGAGTTTTACTCGAGCATCAAGTCTCAAGGATCATCTGCTCCGTCACTCTGGGAAAAAAGCATTTAACTGTGATCAGTGTGGAAAAGATTTTATTTCATCATCAAATCTAAAACAACACCTGATAGTTCATTCAGATGAGAAGCCTCATGTGTGTTCTCTCTGTGGAAAGAGTTTCTCATGGCTGAAGAGTTTTAAACTGCACCAGAAAACACACACACAGGTGTGAGAGATCATGTGTGTTGTGACTGTGGGATGAGCTTTACTACATCTAGTCTTCTGAAAGAGCACCAAATAACTCATACTGGAGAAAAACCTTACATGTGCTCATATTTTCTATATTGTAATCATTATGTTGACAACTTGTAATAAATTCTTCAATGAGTTCACTGTTTCTGGCTTAAATTAATGCATAATACAGTATGGTTTTGCAGCGGTGAGCAATGTAGCCAATCACAGACATAGTTGTTGATCTCTTGAACGCAATGACCAATCAGAATATACCCAATGCTCAAAACACCAGAGTTTTTATACAGCAGGCTCGCAAAACCTCTCATTAACAAACAAAGTGTTGACAGGATGTAAGTAAGAGATTTATTGAGCATTGTCGGCAGCTTCATTGATTATGACAGAACTTTGTGAGATGAACTGACAAAGCAACAGCGTTTTAGTGATAGTAAAGGGAGACATCTTTTATCACAGATGAACTAGGACTGTCAATCGATTAAATCAAGCGCCAGCGTTAGTTCTGGCAGGCCACGCAGTCAAGCTCCGCTATCAGCTGATTGGGAAATTCTAACTCCGCCCCTCTTTCAGCTGATCTGTTTCAGCTGATCTTATGCTCTCAATTGGCTTCTCTCAAACAGGGCGGCTTACTTAAGCATAGCTTCACTTCAATCTGCCTGCTTGGACGCTTCTGCTGCACGCTGCTTTGCAATCAGGATAAGAATTTATGGTTTTCCTATGATTTATAATCTATGCATTTTGTGCAGTCTGCTTTATCAAATCACCAAACCATACACAAGGCTTTTTAAAGTGCAATTGCCTTTCACGTTGCATTCATGTATCAAACGGAGCTACAGCAATTCTATGTTCGTTTTGAGTGAGATAAGTAGGCTATGTGTTGGCTAATGATTCAATCACGCAATGTGAGCATTATTTTGGCAAATATGTATTCAATATTTACATACTTGCGTAAGACGAACGTGAGCTGCAGCTGCATTTTCATCAGAATTATACCAGGACATGTACTATTTCATAACTATGGGAGCAGTAACAATTATGACCATGTGTTGGATACTTTCGTCAGCTTATTACTAGACTAACTGCTGTCTCGTACGAATGATTTATTTATTTATTTATTTTTCACAGCTTACCCGAGTATGGCGGTTCAAGTCTAACGTTACAAGCTATTTCCTCAACGAAAGCAACCCCACTTGCTGAGCCTGTTATTTTATCATTTGGCAAACGTTTCACTGGGTTTTGTGTCTTGGGCTCTGGGATACGTGCTTCATTGCAGCGTGTTTGCGGCGATGGGTGGCGGCCGATCGTCATGAACGTGATCCTGAGAGGTGGTCGTCAGAGAGGTATTTATTAGTTAAAATCACTCACTGCTCAAATGCATGTTTTGCTTTAAAACAAGATTTGTCAGGAGCTAATTAAATGTGGAATTCGGCAAGCAAAACAGAATCATATCACAAGGAATTGTGCAGTGCGAAATATAGCGAGAGCAATTCGCCCCCACACGGTTCACCTCACATTCATTCAGGTAGTAAACGTGAACTCGCGTTTTCGTAGCATGGTTCACAGTCTAATTTGGAGTTTGCATCGCTGCATTATTTTCATGGACTCTCTGAAGGTATACTATGTTATGTGACTGACTCAAGAACAATTTCAGAGAAATCTGCACTCCACAGTATATCAAGCCTATGTCTCAGCTGGCAATTTCACACTCATTCATCTGTCTTCACGAAGCTAAGTTTATTTTTAACTCTGTTAAAACTATCAGGTCATTGGCAACGTAATTGACAATGGTATCTGCATTGCTTAAGCTTAGTCGTTTTCAGTAAAATGCTAGGCTTATGGATATTGTTCTTGTCTCTATAGTTGGTATTTGTAAATTGTAACTCATTTTAAGCTAAAGTTGATATGGGAAATTTTGTCTAAACTATAGTTGAGATTGGGAACACATTTGTCTTAAAGCTATTATTAATATTGGAAGTGCTCGTTCTTAAAGCTATATGTAATATTGAGTGCTTGCCTTAAAGCTATACTTATTTTGGAAATGCTTGTTATTAAAGTTATAGCTAATATCGGAAGTGCTTGTCTTAAAGCTATAACTAATATCGGAAGCGCTTGTCTTAAAGCTATAATATTGAAAGTGCTCATTCTTAAAGCTAAATTTGCTATTAGAAATATTGTCTTAAGCTATAGTTGAAATCGGGAACGCACTCGTTCTTAAAGCTATAATATTGGAAGTGCTCATTCTTAAAGCTATAGTTAATATTGGAAATGCTTGTTCTTAAAGCTATAATTAATGCCGAATATGCTGTTATTAAAGCTATAATTAATATTGGAAGTGCTCATTCTTAAAGCTATAATTAATATAATATTGAAAGTGCTCATTTGTAAAGCTATAATTAATATCGGGAGTGCTTGTCCTTAGAGCTATAATTAATATCGGAAGTGCTTGTCTTAAAGCTATATTAATTTTCGAAGTGCTCATTCATAAAAACTATAATTAATATTGGAAATGCTTGTTCTTAAAGCTACAGTTACTATCGGAAGTGCTTGTTCTTAAAGCTATAATTAATATTGGGAATGCTTGTATTAAAGCTATAATTAATATTGGGAATGCTCGTTCTTAAGCTATAATTAATATTGGGAATGCTTGTCTTAAAGCTATAGTTAACATCGGAAGTGCCTGTTATTAAAGCTATAATTAATATTGGGAATGCTCGTTATTAAAGCTATAATTAATATCGGAAGTGCCTGTTATTAAAGCTATAATTAATATTGGGAATGCTTGTTATTAAAGCTATAATTAATATTGGGAATGCTTGTTATTAAAGTTATAATTAATATTGGGAATGCTTGTTATTAAAGCTATAGTTAACATCGGAAGTGCCTGTTATTAAAGCTATAATTAATATTGGGAATGCTTGTTATTAAAGCTATAATTAATATTGGGAATGCTTGTTATTAAAGTTATAATTAATATTGGGAATGCTTGTTATTAAAGCTATAGTTAACATCGGAAGTGCTTGTTCTTGAAGCTATAATTAATATGGGAAAAGCTTGTCTTAAAGCTATAGTTAATATCAGAAGTGCTCGTCATTAAAGCTATAATTAATATTGGAAATGCTCGTTCTTAAAGCTATAGTTAATATCGGAAATGCTTGTTCTTAAAGCTATAATTAAAACTGGAAGTGCTTCTTATTAAGGTTATAATTAATATTGGAAGTGCTTGTTCTTGAAGCTATAATTAATATCGGAAATGCTTGTTCTTGAAGCTACGGTAATATCGGAAGTGCTTGTTATTAAATCTATAATTAATATGGAAATGCTTGTTCTTAAAGCTATAATTAATATTGGAAATGCTTGTTCTTAAAGCTATAGTTAATATTGGGATATATGCGTGTTCTTAAAGCTGTAATATTGGAAGTGCTTGTTGTTATAGCTATAGTGATATTGGGAACATGCTTGGTAAAACTATAAGTATATTGGAAATAGCTTGTTGTTAAAGCTATGGTGTCAGGAACATGCTTGTCTTAAAGCGATATAGCTACTGGAAAACTACGTTTTCTCAAGCTATAGATGTTGGAAATGGGCTTGTCTTAAAGCAATATCGTTAGCTATAGTAGAGTTTGGAAACGTGCTCGTTTAAAACTGTAGGTGCTATTGGAAACACACTTGTTCTTAAAGTTATAACTAACTTTAGAGTAGAACTTTGGAGGTACTTTTCAGATTTGATTAAGATTACCACAACACTATTTTTCTGGTGTATCAACTTGCACCGATTACTCTTTCACCCTTAGACTCACCCTAAATAATAAGCTTTTCCTCAAAGCTATAGGCACAATGGGAATTTGATATTAAAGCGGTAGTTTAAACCTGATATATTGCTAATACGTTTTACTCGGGGTCACATGACCTCACATTTCTTATGTATCAATTTATTCCTAGCACTTCAGCATAATCCTAAGCACACTAAACCGATGGGATAAGGGGATGAACGGCGTTTTATCTCTGAATCTGACTCTGCTTTGTCATCTATGTTAGCCTACCTGAGGAGCCATCCACAAGCTGTTCAACAGGATCCATTATTTGTCTTGGAGGAGGGAAAGCTTGTGCCCAGAGTCTGGTTTGCTTCCTGTCTCCGCCTGCTATGCCTACCGCAAGCTTCCCTCAGAGCATTATACAGCTCATTCTCTGTGCATAGAGGCTGCTACAACTGCCGCTTCCTGCAACTGCAACTCCAGTCTCTACATTGAGGCCATGAGGCGATGTGTCTTCAGCCGCTTATGTTCGTTATATTTGGCCCGATGCGTGAGCCATCCATTAGAAACCTATGAGTGCTGCTCCATATATAAATTTAAATTACTTATAATATTAGCGGTTACATTCATCATGCTAGCTTCACGTAGATCGATTAGATCTTACAATTAAAATCAGTTAGACGACCTTCTCGGAACGCTTTTTTATTTTTTGGATCCTCCGTGGCTCTTCGATTAGAAGGAAGAGCCAGGGAGGATTGCCCGGTATGGTCTGTTGGGGGGATTTTCGCTACTTTCCAGTCTATTAAATAGGAGGATTGCCCCTAGAAGCTGCTGATGTTCCCTGTTTTTGATTTCATGGAGCTCACCATGATAACGAAGGGAAATTAAGAACAGCGCCATATTGCCTATTTACTATTTATTTACTCGTATCATTAACTGTAGCTACATTCCTCGTGCTAGCTTTACATAGATTACATTTTCTCATCTTCGTATCCTCTGCTGTCTCTTCAATCAGCTGGAAGAGCCAGGGAGGATTGCCTGGTATGGTCTGTTGGGGGATTTGCTCTGCCCTCCCAGTTAAATGGGAGGTCGTCCCCAGAATCTGCTGCTGTTCCCTGTCTTGGCTTTTCATGGAGCTCATGAAAGGATGGGGAATTTAGAACAGAGCCATACCGCCAAATCTAAATCTTTACAAAATATACAATTAAAAAATTGTACTAAATGTTTGTCTATTGTGTTTTTTGACTTTAGTGGACCTGTCAGAAATCAAGCGCCAGCGTTAGTTCTGGCAGGCCACGTAGTCAAGCTCCGCTATCAGCTGATTGGGAAATTCTAACTCCGCCCCTCTTTCAGCTGATCTGTTTCAGCTGATCTTATGCTCTCAATTGGCTTCTCTCAAACAGGGCGGCTTACTTAAGCATAGCTTCACTTCAATCTGCCTGCTTGGACGCTTCTGCTGCACGCTGCTTTGCAACCCACCTCCTCCCCAGCTCCTCCTTAAATTGCTAACTTAATCATGTCATTCTGTTGTCATTGATGCATGCTCTGTTCTAAATGGGGGATTTGCTCTGCCCTCCCAGTTAAATGGGAGGTCGTCCCCAGAATCTGCTGCTGTTCCCTGTCTTGGCTTTTCATGGAGCTCATGAAAGGATGGGGAATTTAGAACAGAGCCATACCGCCAAATCTAAATCTTTACAAAATATGCAATTAAAAAATTGTACTAAATGTTTGTCTATTGTGTTTTTTGACTTTAGTGGACCTGTCAGAATTAAATTAAGCTATACCACGAAACAATATTAAAGGTCATAACTGGTTCCACAAGTGAACTATACACCGTTGTAATAATATCCTGTCTAACATTAAATCCTTTCAGCTGTCTCAGAGGAAATGAGCGTTGCTGAGCCTTCTTATAGATACAGTTCACATGATGTGCAAAGGACAGTTTGCTGTCAATCACAGTACCCAAATATGTAAAGGACTCAACCTGTTCCACTTCCTGCCCACCCCCTAACATAAGTGGTTCAGAAAGGGCAGAAGTAGTAGTTTTGGATGGATGAACTCCCCCGCTGCACAGCTCTTTGGCCTTTCTTATATTCAGCATTAAGGAACTGTCAAGGAACCATCCAACCATAGATTCAACAGAGAGAAGCAATCGAACTTCAGGGAGAACAACTAGTCTGTGAGTACTGTTTACATTTTCTTAAGTGATCTGTAGTTCTTGGGCCTATACCATGAAGCCGGTTTAGCTGGCTAGCCAGATATGTTTAAGCTTAGTTTGTGCCAATCCTGGGTTTAAGGTACCATTAAAGTGGTTTGGCTTTTAGCTGTGTTCATCTCCATAGTAACTTACCCTCCACAGCTAACCTGCTCCAGGGCAGGTTATGTTCTGGATAAGAGATATCAAACTGAAATTGGACCAATCAGCTGTGAGCAAAGTGACACACCTCTGATGCAATAAAGTCACTCCCCTTTTTCTTCTCCAAATTAAAGGTCACTACATAGCAAATGGCTATTAAAGACTTAAGCCTCTGGCTTTTAACAATGCTTATTTATAATAATAATAATTTTGAATTATTTAAAAATAATTTATGTAATTATTATACCCTTAATCAATTGCACATGTATAATTTTAGTAAATCAATCATTAATATGCATTTTGTTAATATTAAAATAAATAGCCTATATAAAGGTCATACAAATAAGCTTTAAATTCAATAACTAAATCTATAAAAAATTACATGTGAGCATAAATGTTCAATTCTCTCTATATATCAACTAAACTAACTTCATAACTTTTACTTGCATTGATGTATAAGATTTTTCTTAAAGTTGTCCTCGACAGCTCTTGTGTAAATTTGTTTCCATTCTTAATATTTTTCAATCATGTATATTCTGCAGAAGAGTGAAGTTAATCACACTGCTTCTCTCGTGAGAAGTGAATCTCAGTTTTACTGATCCACAGCATGTGATTGGCTGTTCACTACTGATGTCACAGCTAAACTCCTAAACTCAGGATCAAAGCCTGAGTTGACAGAGAAAGCTGATGATCAGCATCATGGGACCAACAAAGCCTGAATAGATTGGTTTGGTTTTGTCAACTCAAAACTAATCCTGTAACCCTGAGTTTGTTAAACTACCATCATGGTACAGGCCCCAGCTGTTAGTCAGAACGTTGTCTGTGTGCTTTAGTGCTTGTCTGTTTGCTGAAAGTTTGTTAGTCACGTGACCTCGCGCGAACGCGTTTCACTGGGCGTGGCCGCTAGCCAGCGTGGTATAAGAGCTGTGTTGTTTACAATTGGAGGTAGAGAGAAGCAATTGAACTTCAGGGAGAACAACTAGTCTGAGTACTGTTTACATTTTCTTAAGTGATCTGTAGTTCAGCTGTTAGTCAGAACGTTGTCTGTGTGCTGTAGTGCTTGTCTGTTTGCTGAAAGTTTGTTAGTCACGTGACCTCGCGCGAACGCGTTTCACTCAGTGTTGCCAACTATTTTCCAAGGAAAGTAGCTAAAGCCAGCCCAAAAAGTCGCTAGATGTCGCTAGATGACGTCATGCGTCAATTAGCATATCCGTGACGTAACCGCGTCGTCCTTGCGTTCTGCCTGCCTAATGTGTTTTCTCTTAATCCGTGCTCACATACTGTATTTTAAAAGAATACATTACAGCCAACTATCTAATAAATATGTTCTCATGTCCTTTATCTTTTTTTCATACAGTAGAACGAGTATGATATAGTGAATTAAATTTTTTTTAACAATCTGAGAGATGTCTGAAACTGGATGAACTAAAGCTCTGTGAGAGAGTAATATAAGTGATAAGCACAAGAGAAGAATGGAAATCATAATGGGTCAAACTAAATTCTTTAAATATAAAACAAAGGAAGCAGATAAGTGATTGGTCCGTGGCACCCCAGTGTGCTCATGTGTAGCGCGCTCATTCACCTCTGTCAGCTGCTGTGTGTGTTCAACGGCACGCGCTGCCTGCTCCTCTCAGCCACAGCCACTCACTGAACAGGGTAAACGCAGAGAGAGGTGTGACGGCAGGGAGAAAGCAAGACCTCGCGCTCGCAGAACAGCACTGGCGACTTTTGCAAAATAAAGTAGCTGACATTTGTCCAAAAAGTCGCTAGATTTGTCGCTAGTCGCTTTTTTGAAAATAAGTCGCCAAAGGGGTCTGAAAAATCGCTAAATATGGCGACAAAGTCGCTAAGTTGGCAACACTGGTTTCACTTGGCGTGGCCGCTAGCCAGCGTGGTATAAGAGCTGTGTTGTTTACAATTGGAGGTAGAGAGAAGCAATCGAACTTCAGGGAGAGCAACTAGTCTGTGAGTACTGTTTACATTTTCTTAAGTGATCTGTAGTTCAGCTGTTAGTCAGAACGTTGTCTGTGTGCTGTAGTGCTTGTCTGTTTGCTGAAAGTTTGTTAGTCACGTGACCTCGCGCGAACGCGTTTCACTGGGAGTAGCCATCTGTATTCAATAAGGACAATTAACGTGAGTATAAGTGAGCGGTTCTCCGCGGCAGCGGAAGCGGCAGCCCTCGTGTGAAGCCCTCCTTGTGTGAAGACCAAGGAGTGTAAAGACCATTCGACTCTACTCTGCGTGACTCCACTCGAGCAAGGACACGACAAGGCACTTGTGTATAGCTTTCCTTCTACTTTGTCCACTTTTGTGTTTTGCTTGTTGTTATCTGTTTGGTTCTCTGACCCGTATTCACAATGTGCTTCCAAATCGCTACTATTACCACAAACACCCGCAAGTCACGCTCAGCACGTTCTAGACGCCGTAATCCTAATAATCTGCGTAGTGTACCTATTTCCTCTGATACATTAATGTCCATTCCAATTGGTCTGTGGAATTGCCAGTCTGCTGTAAACAAAGCAGACTTTATTTCATATTTTTCCACTCATTCACATCTCAGCCTCATGGCTCTAACTGAAACCTGGATCAAACCAGAAGACACTGCCACTCCTGCAGCTCTCTCAAATAATTTCACTTTTTCACACACCCCTCGCCCGATTGGGAGGGGTGGAGGTACTGGTTTGCTCATCTCAAATGATTGGAAATTTGAGCCCATTACATCTCTATCTGGCAACCGCTCTTTTGAATCACACTCAATCACTATCACTCAGCCTGCTAAAATCCATGTTGTAGTTATTTATCGCCCTTCAGGTCAACTGGGTAACTTCTTAGAGGAATTGGATATTTTCCTCTCTCACTTCCCTGAGGATGGCACTCCTCTGTTACTGCTTGGTGACTTCAACATCCACCTTGATAAACCCCAGGCTGCTGACTTCACCACTCTTCTGACCTCATTTGACCTCATGCGAGTATCTACTACAGCTACTCACAAATCAGGTAACCATCTGGACCTTATCTACACGCGCTATTGCTCCACAAACAACACTTTAGTTACTCCACTGCACACCTCAGATCACTTTCTCATCACTCTTAACCTCATACTGACTCCTGACACAACACACACTCCCCCACAGATCACCTTTCGGCGTAATCTACGCTCGCTCTCTCCCTCCCGTCTATCCACTATGGTTTCATCCTCACTCCCTCCACCTGCTCAGTTCTCAGCACTAGACACTAACAGTGCTACTGACACTCTTTGCTCCACTCTAACATCCTGCTTAGACAACCTCTGTCCCCTTACATCCAGGCCAGCCCGCACCACCCCCTCTGCGCCCTGGCTGTCTGATGTTCTCCGCGAACATCGCTCTGGACTCCGGGCGGCAGAGAGGAAGTGGCGCAAAACTAAAAACGCTACTGACCTAACCCTGTATCAGTCTCTTCTTGCTTCATTCTCTACTAATGTCTCCACTGCTAAAACTACATACTACCACAACAAAATCAACAACTGCTCTGACTCTCGTGCACTTTACAAAACATTCTCTTCGCTCCTTTGCCCCCCCCCTCCTTCGTCAAACCTTACAGCTGATGACTTTGCATCATTTTTCACAAACAAAACCTCCTCCATCAGCAGTCAATTCTCCACACCACAAACTGACAAACACATCTCAACAACCATCACACACACGCTCCCCTCCTTCTCTCTCCTCTCTGAAGCAGATGTCTCCAAACTCATCCTTTCCAATCATCCCACTACCTGTCCGCTTGATCCTATCCCCACCCACCTCCTTCAGGCCATTTCTTCTTCTGTTACTCCTGCACTCACTCACATTGTCAACACCTCTCTTCACACCGGGACCTTCCCCACAGCATTTAAGCAGGCTCGGGTAACCCCACTGCTTAAGAAACCCTCTCTAAACCCAGCACTTTTAGAAAACTACAGACCGGTATCCCTTCTTCCTTTCATTGCAAAGACACTTGAGCGAGTGGTGTTTAACCAGCTCTCTACGTTTCTTGAACAGAACAACCTCCTGGACATCAACCAATCCGGCTTCAAAAGCGGCCACTCAACTGAGACTGCCCTGCTCTCGGTTACGGAGGCACTCAGACAGGCAAGAGCAGCTTCCAAATCCACAGTACTTATCTTACTGGATTTGTCTGCTGCTTTTGACACAGTTAACCACCGGATCCTCCTGTCAACTCTCATGAAGATGGGCATCTCAGGAACTGCTCTCCAGTGGTTCAAGTCTTACCTCTCAGGTAGGTCCTTCAGGGTGTCATGGAGAGGTGAAGTGTCTAAGTCACATCATCTAGCTACTGGAGTTCCCCAGGGCTCAGTGCTTGGACCACTTCTCTTCTCCATCTACATGTCATCACTGGGATCGGTCATTCAGAAACATGGCTTTTCCTATCACTGCTATGCCGACGACACTCAACTCTACTTCTCATTTCAACCAGATGATCCATCGGTTGGTGTTCGTATCGCTGCCTGCCTAACAGAAATTTCTGCCTGGATGAAGGAACATCACCTTCAACTTAACCTTGCAAAGACAGAACTTCTTGTTGTCTCTGCCAACCCAGCACTTCACCACAATCTCTCCATTCAGCTAGGTTCATCAACCATAACTCCGTCCAGGACAGCCAGGAACCTTGGAGTTGTGATTGATGATCAGCTAAAATTCACTGACCACATTACTGCAACAACCCGGTCCTGCAGATTTGCATTATACAACATTAGGAAGATTAGACCCTTCCTATCAGAGCATGCCACACAACTACTGGTCCAAGCTCTTGTTCTCTCCAGACTGGACTACTGTAATGCTCTTCTAGCGGGCCTTCCGGCATGCACTATCAAACCCTTGCAACTGATCCAGAATGCAGCGGCGAGGTTGGTCTTTAATGAGCCGAAGAGAGCGCACATCACGCCTCTCTTCATCAGTCTGCACTGGCTACCAATAGCCGCTCGCATCAAATTCAAGGCACTGGTGCTCGCCTTCAAAGCAACCACTGGCTCTGCACCAATATACCTAAACTCGCTCGTTCAGACCTACACACCCTCCAGGAACTTACGTTCTGCTAGTGAACGAAGCCTTGTGGTGCCATACCAGAGAGGCATGAAATCGCTCTCACGGAGCTTTTCCTGGGCTGTTCCCACCTGGTGGAATGACCTGCCTATCTCAATTCTGTAGCCATTTTCAAAAAACACCTAAAGACACATCTCTTCCAGCAGCACCTGACCAATCAAGAATAGCACTTATCATTCTATTCATTTTCTGTCTGTCTAATTTATTAAAAAAATAAAATAAAATAAAAAACTGTCCTGTGTGTTCTGAGCTAGATTAACTGAGACTTGCTACAGCACTTGCATACTGTTGCCCTTGACTGTTCTAGTTGCTTCTTTTGCTCTCATTTGTAAGTCGCTTTGGATAAAAGCGTCTGCTAAATGACTAAATGTAAATGTAACAAACTGCCTGTATACAGCCAGGGATTGCTTATCTATCATGCAGGCCACCAAAGCCATGTCATCTGCATATTTCAAAAGTGACATCCCCTTAATTCCACATCTAATTTAATTTGTGTATATGGAAAATAAGATGGGAGATAAGTGGAACCTTATTATTTATGATAATACTACTGGATGGATGCTCATACATTCTAACACATTGTGGTCTGTTCATTAAAAAGTCCTTAATCCATTGCACCAGAGTTAAGTTAACTTGTAGACTTTGAAGACGGTCCAATAATACAACCCCAAATAAGAAAAAGTTGGGACAGTATGGAAAACGCAAATAAATAAAAAAAGAAGTGATTTCTAAATTTACTTTGACTTGTATTTCATTGCAGACAATATGAACACAAAATATTTCATGTTTTGTCTGGTCAACTTCATGTCATTTGTAAATATGCATCCTTTCCTGTCATTTAGACCTGCAACACATTTAAAAAAAAGTTGGGACAGGATCAATTTAGGGCTAGTAATGAGGTAAAATGGTTAAATAATGATGTGATTTGAAACAGGTGATGTCAACAGGTGATTGGAATTATGATTTGGTACAAAAGCAGCATCCAAGAAAGGTCTAATCCTTAAGGAGCAAAGATGGGCAGAGGATCGCCAGTTTGCCAACAAATACGTGAGAAAATTATTGAAATGTTTAAAAACAATGTTCCTCAAAGAAAGATAGGAAGAGATTTGGATATTTCACATTCAACAGTGCATAACATAATTTCACGAGTTCACACTTACATCAAATTAAATAGAGTAAAGATTATGCGTATTTGGCGTGCTGTCCGGGAGAGGGCTCCGGGCTCGGAATTTTGCCCGAACCCAGAGTATCCCCCCCGTGATGGAAATAGTCTAGGACTAGATTGCATGTATTTTATGATTGTGCTGATGTCTTATTGGAGTTTAATTAAGAAAGTGAGGAGAAGGGGTGGTGGGGGGAAGCTAAGAAACTGTCAACGTCAGGAAGGTAAATCGGCTGTCTATATACACCTCCTATCGTTGATTGACTGATTAGTTTTAATGTGCTCCTCCCGTGTTCAATTAGGTTTAATTATCTGAGGGTGCTTCTCCCGAAATTTGTTTATAAAACATCAATTCACGAGTTCACACTTACATCAACCTAAATAGAGTAAAGATTATGCGTATTTGGCGTGCTGACCGGGGGAGGGCTCCGGGCTCGGAATTTTGCCCGAACCCAGAGTATCCCCCAAAATGCAAAAACAGAGGACCGCCACCAGAAAACCCCCCAAATACGCAGATAATTGGTGGGCTGGCGGTTTGATAAGCCTGGTTACTTGACCAGGAGGGCCCGTGTTGCCTCTGATGGGAGCAGCTCACGGCATCGGGCGGACGAGCCCTACTGGCTGATGGCTGGAAGCAGCCTTCGTTTAGAACAACTGGTCGCGAAGGCTCTTGCAACATCCAATGGGAGGCCAATGCTCACTGTATCAGATGGAAAAAACCCTACCGGCCGAAAAATGAGAAGCAGCATGGTTTGGAGCTACCTGGCCGGGAGGACCCGTGTTGCCTCTGACGGGCTCTCATAGCGCCTGGCGGAACGGGCCCTACTGGCTGATAAGTGTGGAGCAGTCCGAATTTGGGGTAACCGATCGGGAAGGCTTTTACGACATCCAATGGGAGGCCAAGGCTCACTGCATCGGACTGGGAAAAAACCCTACCGGTCGAAAGAAAGGGGAGCACATGTTTTAATCCGCCCAACCAGAGGGGCCCCCTAATGGCTGGTGAACGGGGGGCGCGTTGTTTGGAACGGGCGATCAGGAAGGCTCAGGCCGCATCTGACAGGAGATCAATACTCGTGTCGTCGGACGGGTGAGCCCTACTGACCGATAGACGGGGCGGCGCAATTAAAAAATAACGACTGACCGAGGGGGCCCACCCAGCCTCCACCAGGAGCAGTTTCTGGTGTCAGGTGAGTGGGTCCTATCGGCTGACGGCACGGTGAAGGAGAAGTGGAACACCCGGCCAGGAAGCTCTCGCCGACATCTGATGGGAGATCAATACTCGCTGCATCAGATGGGTAAGCTTCGCTGGCGGACGGGTGGAAGGTAAAGCATGAATGTTCGCCCAGGAGAGCTCTTGCAGCATCCGAAAGGAGATCAATACTCGCGGTATCGGGTAAGCCTCACTGGACGGAGAAAAGAGAAGGGATAGGCATAGACCTGGGGCGCTCTTTGTGTCCGAAGGGAGATCAAGACTCGCGGTATCGGACGAGCAAGCCTCGCTGGATGGAAAAAGAAAAAGATTGATAGCAACCTGGAGGGCCCTCGCGGCATCCAATGGGAGAACAATTCTCAAGGCATCGGAAAGGGAACCCTCGCTGGTCAGAGGAAGAAAGAGATGGATGCTGGGCTAGAGGGCTTTCACGGGATCCGACGGGAAATCAGCTCAAGGTGTCGGATGAGTGAGCCTCGCCAGACGAAAAAAGAGGAAAAAGAATAGCCGCTGTCCAGGAGAGCTCTTGCAGCATCCGACAGGAGATCAAGACTCGCTGTATTGAATGGGTGAGCCTCGCTAGATAGAAAGAAGAGAAAAAATAGGACAGGGTTTTTTAACCTGTTAAACTGCAACCCCACTTTGGGGCTCACAGCTGAAAACGACCTACCTGAATTAAAACAATTATAGCTCCTGAGAACAGTGTGCTACAGGCACAATTAAGGTATCTTTGGAAAGAAGACACTTGGGACTCTACTAAAAAGCAATCAGAGTTGATAATTCTCAAACAGATAAAAAATTATAATAGTTGAAATGCCTCAAAAATTATTTGCACTACACAGAATGTTGTATTATTTCATGTAAAAATATATGAAAATAGACCTGGAGGAATCCAGTTCAGTTATGGATTGAAAGCCACACGACTTATCAGTTTATATTTCAAGTTTGAGGAAGATATAATGAAAAATGTGGTTCCTGCAAGCTTTTTTCCAAGACTATGTCTGTTCCATTTCTCCCTCCGCCTGCTTGAGGCACATCCCCAGAAATGACATCTCCCAACTAAAACAATTGCAGTTGCTAAACAATTTGCACTACATGCACAATTTAGACATCTTTAAAAAGAAGACACTTTACAGTTTATTACCCAAACATTAAAGTAGAAAAAAACTTAGAAAGACAAACAGTTATAGAAGTTGAAGTGTCTTGAAGATGATTTGTGCTACAATGAACACTTTATTATTTGATGTAAAAATATATGAAAATAAGCCTGGAGGAATCCAGTTAGTTAATGAATTGAAAGGCAAAAGTCTCATCAGTTTATATTTAAAATTTGACGAAGATATCATGAAAAATGGGGTTCCTGCATGCTTTTTTCTAAGAATATGTCCAGGTGCCAAGAAACCTACAGGAGACTTGATAACCTAATGTTATGAAGTGTACTGCAAGCTGTTTTAGCCATCATATATGATGCTTGAATGCTTTTTCAACTATAAAATAATAGGCAGAACCATAAGACTTTGTATTAGTGATTTATTTGTACAACAGAACTTATAAAAATATAATAAAAATGAAATATTAATAAAAAAGAGCTAAACTTCTTTGCAACTGAAAATACAACAAGTAATATAAGTATAATAACTATAAATATAACTAGTAATATAAATAACAATATAATATAAATATATAGCTATAAAAACACACACAATTTGCAAATGTAAAAAAAAAAAACATTTACTGGCCTTTTACTGGCGGATTCAGGTCTACAACAGCAAGTGCAGATCTTGAAGAATCTGAAAGCGTTCTTCTCTTTTCTGCTGGTTGGCTGGTGCTTGGATGCCATAGCTCATCTGAAGACTCAACCTGATGCCTGTAGAATGGCAAGGAAAGGAATGAGAATTAGCACTGCATGTCCTATTTCTGTATAGTTTGCCCATTCAATCAACAATCACACTGTCATCATTCACTCTAATTACAGGCCATCCCATGAACAATGAAACTGATGGGCAGTCGGTTAGACAGCATTCATATTGACGGCGGCCCATACATTCTCACACAGCCCAAGCATCAATCTAACGGCCGGCTATACAGTGAGCATTCATATTGACGGCGGCCCATACATTCGCACACAGTCCTACAATCAATATAATGGCCGGTGAAACAGTGAGCATTCAACAATCACACAGATGGTCGGCCGTCCAGAACTTTTCTTTTTTCGTCAATTTGTTTTTGTAGCACAGGGGAAAAAAATGCATTTTATATATTATATATATATATATTTTTTTTTTCTGTGTGTGCTAGAAAAAATGCTAAATATCAGTATATGTATAATCTATACTGGTATATTGTAATTTTTCTAGCACACAGGAAAAACATAAAATAAATACAGTCTCAATATATATATATATATATATATATATATATATATATATATATATATATATATATATATATATATATATATAAACAATTACATGTGTTATATATATATATATGTTTTATTTACACACACATGGGGAAAAATTATATATACTTTTTCCCCATGTGTGCTAGGAAAAATGCAAAATATCAGCATATGTATAATGCATACTGGTATATTGTAATTTTTCTAGCACACAGGAAAAACATAAAATAAATACAGTCTCAATATATATATATATATATATATATATATATATATATATATATATATATATATATATATATATATATATATATATATATATATATATATATATAAACAATTACATGTGTTATATATATATATATATGTTTTATTTACACACACATGGGGAAAAATTATATACTTTTTCCCCATGTGTGCTAGGAAAAATGCAAAATATCAGCATATGTATAATGCATACTGGTATATTGCATTTTTTCTAGCACACAGAAACAATAAAATACATACATTCTCACACACATTCTCAATATACATAAACAACTACACATAGCAACTCACCGGTATGTTATTGGATCAACTTCTCTGTCAACAAGCACCGTCACCGCTGTGTTCACTCTCCTTTTTCACATCGCTGCTTCGAGTGAGCTCAAATAAAGCATCTTCAGCACAATAAAAACTTCTTTTGACGATCCATTGGATAATACATTCCGTCCAGTTAGTAAGATTAGCAAACAGTTACTACAAAGAGACCTCTGTTTGTTTACTAGCGCGTTAGCTTTTAGCTGTCAGATGGGGGGTGTCAGGCTCGCAGCATCTCGTCGGAGATAGCGCCACATTGGCACATTCAGATGAATAAATATTCACGCCCATGTGACAAACATACACATGCAAGGTCTCGTTGGAATCGTGTGCTCATTGGCTACATTTTCTGTCAGTCATGACGATTCAATGCTTTTATTGGCTCCAGATAAACAGACATTATCATTGGATGAGCACGTCATGACATCAGATAAAACGATCGCTATGGTTGGATATTTTTGACTATATCGCGGCTATCTTTGCATGTTTTTGAGTGGGGTTAGTTGGATTTTGTTCGTAACATTCTAAGCTTTAAACCCATGCCACTTTATTCTACCGGGAGACTGTTTTTGGTGCATTATTTTATTGCATAACAGTCTAGTATGATACTTCGCTCCGCAGAAATGCAATGTAAACAAAGGATTAACCATCAATATTACACCGTTATTGTTTCGTTGGATTAAAATGCTCTATGGGATGTTATTCAGTGGACCCTCACCTTTCCATTCGTTCTGGAATTGTTTGCAATGGATGCGTGTGTGGCTCGTAATTAGGACACTAAAGGTATGTACTCTGTTTTTATTTATAAAATCGTTGATGTGTATTGCTTACATTGATGCAAAAATACAGCCGTTATAAGCTTTTCAATGAAAAACAGTGGTCTGTCCTCGATGCTTGAGGTTTAGACCTTTAGAATGATATATAGTTTGTCAAGATTAATGATGTTTTTTTACGTTAAATCTATTAACAAACATTACACTCGTGCTAAAAATAGCGCTTCAACCCGTGCACGCGCTCATGAAGCTTATCAGGTTAATAAGGGTTATTAATTAATAAGGGTTTGGTGAGCTTTCCTGATGTGGTATCGGTCGGTCCTGATGTAGCTTTGAAAAGCGTGAGAAGACCATCTTCCGAGAGCTTGGATCTGCTGCTGGGAGAGTCCTTTTTGCGCTGCTGTTGTTGCTGCCCCTATGCGGAAGGAGTGGCTTGAAAAGTTTTGCGCTGAGGTGCCTGATTGCTGGAGAACAGATTTGAGCTGTTTTTGGAACCAGAAGCGTGTGATGGGTTTGTTAGAAGCGTCTACGAAAAGGGGTTCAGAAAGAGATTTCGCCTGAAATCTCCTCATTTGGAGGTATGCACGAATAGTTTGGAATGGTTGGATTGGGGAGGAGATGTTGAAAATGTAGATCAAATGGCCTTTTTTAGCTTGGTCTGTCTTGCTTTGTTTGATTAAGTATGATATGGTTTCATCATCGAGTACTGATAGGTCTGAGATAGTGGGGTGGACTTTATGGTCGAATTTGGAGGTGATCGCGATTTCTGAGCATCTAAGGAAGCCAAAAAAGGCTAAGATAAACATGGTATCGAGTGTACGGGCTGTATGAAGGGGCTGGTAGCCTGTACAAAGGGTATGAATGCATTTTGTGAGTAGCTCTAGTGTTATGGGTTGTCTGCTGTCCGGGCGGGTAGGCTGTGATCGCTGAATTCCTTTGATCAAGAGGGAGGTTTGTGAGTTATTTATCTCCGGAGACTGAGTGCCATAGATTAATTTGTGGAAGAATTGGATACCGCTCAGGTATCCTTTGATGGATCCAACTTGGAAGCTCTTGATGTTGTTGAGATAGGAGATAAAAGACGTAATTGAGAGGAGAGAAAAATCAGGGAACTGTAAGCTATACAAGAAATGGAAAGATTTAAAACATCTCCAAGCTGTCATGTAGGATTGGATTGTTCTGGGAGAAACTGCTTGGAGGATACTGTTGAGCGATGCGTCAAAGAGTGGTTTTAGCGGGTGGTTTATGGAAATATCAGTTCTGAATAATGAGGTACTGGAGTTGGGAAATGGTCCGCCTCTGGAGCCAATGTCCTGAATTTCTGAAACAGAAAACGAGACAGAGAGTCAGCAATTAGGTTTTCGGACCCTGGGACATGTTTTGCAGTAATAATAAATTGATCGCAAGCTGCGATCCAGATTAGACGTCTTAGAAGGGGCATTAGAGCAGGTGAATGAGAGCGGCCTTTATTAATGCACTGGACTGTTGCCTTGTTGTCACAATGCACTAATATGCTACTAGCCGTCCATTCTTTCCCCCACAGGAAAGCTGCGACTACGAGAGGGTAAAGCTCGAAAAGGACTGTAGCATGTCCTGAAGCTGCAGTGGCCATGGAGACGCAAACCAGCGTCCTTGATAAAATCCCCCAAAGCCGATTGAAGGAGCTGCGTCTGTGAAAAGTTGGATGTCAACAGGGGAAGAAACGAGATTGTTATAGAAAAAAGACAAGCCGTTCCACTGGTTTAGGAATGTTATCCATAGCCTAAGTTGGATGTCAACAGGGGAAGAAACGAGATTGTTATAGAAAAAAGACAAGCCGTTCCACTGGTTTAGGAATGTTATCCATAGCCTAAGTTCGTCGCGGCACGCCGTGGTTATTAGAATTAGGTCCTCCAGCGCGTGAACCGAAGATGCAAGTGAGAGAAGATGCGAGATGAAAGGGCGGCCTTGCGGAATGATGCGCATTGCGAAGTTTAGGTGACCTAGCGGTGATAGGAGTTCGCGTTTGGAACGGTGGGCGTTTTCTAAAAAGGTTGATGCGACGAGAATTATCCTATCAATTTTTTCCTTTGGTAGTGAAGCTTGAAATTTTACGGAATCCAAATTAATACCAAGGAACTCGATGGATGTGGCAGGACCCATAGTTTTTTCCTGGGCAATGGGGATTCCGAGTTCGGAAAAAACTTTTTTGACGGTGAGAATGTGTACGTCTGGGATGGAGTCAGGTGGCGAGATAATGAGAAAATCGTCTAGCAGGTGGATGAGGTGAGGGATGGCATAATTGTTCGACAGGATCCAACAAACCGCTTCTGATAGCATGTCGAAAATCTTGGGGCTGCTTTTGCATCCGAACGTTAGGCGTACGGCAAAATAGAATTTCTTGTGCCAACGGACCCCAAATAAGTGCCATGAATCTGGATGGATTGGCATCACTTTGAAAGCAGAAGTGATGTCGATTTTTGCGAGCCAAGCACCCCGTCCTGCGGTTTTAATCATTTCGATTGCATGCTCTATATCATGGTATTTGAGAGAAAATTCGTCGAAATTGTGCGGTGCTGAGAGATCAATAATGAGGCGTTTTTTACCTGAAAATTTTCTCGTGGCCACGCCGATGGGGCTAATGCGAAAAATTTCAAAGGGAGGGTCGTCAAAAGGGCCGATCATGAATCCTGACTCGACTTCTTTTTTAATCAGGTTATCTACGACTTCGGCTTCAGTGAGAGCAGATTGGAGATTGTTACAAATTGTATTCTGGGAAAGCGGGCTTTCGATGCCAGGTATAAAGCCGTGTTCGAGCCCGGTTAGCAAATAATTTGTGAAATCAGCGTCCGGGTGGTGTTCTAATTCGACGGAAAGACGAGAAATGTTCACAGGAGTCGATAAGTAATTTTTTGGGTTTTTATTGATAGATTTTTTCACTGGGCATACATAGCAAGCGTGTGCTCCACCACAGAAATTGCAGATGTGCAGGAATCTGCAACGTTGTCTGTTGCATTTCCCTATGTTAAAACTGTTGCACTGCTGGTTGTCTGCAAAACGAGGGGAATTTCGTCTGAAATCTTGGGTCGCTGAGGTGGTTGCAGGTCGTGGCACATAACTGGTCGATTTAACTTGTGTTGTATCTGGGCCGGGGGTGTAGGGGTTAATCTGGGGGCATGACATTGTGGAATGTGCCACTGACCTGCAAACTGCGCATGAGATGTTCCTGCAGCCTAGGAACACCCTGCTGTGGAGATCCGAATCGAGAGCGCCCCAGTAAGCGCACTGATTCCACTGGGCAAGCCGTACGGCACACTTTGCTGAAAAGAGTTTGTGATAAGTGTAAAAATGACTTCCCCCCAAAGGACAACGCGAGCTCCGCTATGATAGCGAGATAATCATTCAGCTCGCGGCGCCTGTGGGGGAAAACGGAACAAATGATGTCCGTGAAACGGGAAAAAGCGATCGAAAATTCGGGAAAAGAAAGTAAGCGGGAAGAATGTGGGTTGGGGTTTTTTAGAATGACTGAAAAATCCCCGCAGTCTAACTGACGGTTTGTGTCTGATACAGGGAACATAGAGAGGAGAGATGACAAGTCAACATCTACACCTGCCAGGATCTGAGCCCGGATGTTTTGAGCCACTGGAGGTGGCTCCGAGGCGACAGCGTTAGCAGGGACAGGCATCGGTGTTGCTGTGAGGAGAGAAAATGAAGATTTAGTCTGCAGAAGGGGGTTGGAAGACAGAGGAGGCTGTGCTGCTTCTGGAGCTTGGAGGGAAAAGTTGTTGGGAGCATGAGGAAAAGTAGGATACATTTGAGGAATATGTGCTTGTGCTGTCGGTAGGGGCGGCATTGAGTTTGCTGGAGCTGCAGGCCACTGGAAAGAAGAAGAAAAGTTAGCGAAAGGTGGCTTGGACTGGTGGTAACCTTGCGCTTGGGCTGCTAGCAAGCTCGCGCTAGCCTCTGCGAAGGGAGCTGGAGGCCACTGCAAATGAAAAGGGTTAGTAACTGTGGGAGGAACGGAAGGAGAGGCTGGAGGCAGGTTGGTGGGCCCAGCTGCAAACGCCGCTGCGGTGGGAGAAACCGCGGTGCGAGGTTGGCCCTCGGTTTAAAGCAGGTGGGGCCTTGGCGCGGTGAAATTAGGGGCGCGTCCCAGGCTTTCTGAAGGCCTGTTGTTGCCCGTTGCTCGAATCAAGCTGGATCTTGTGCGGAGAGGAGAAGGTGTCGATCGAGGCGACTCCTGAGCCCTGCGTGCTCTAGTCTGCCTGTTGGCTGTTTTGGGAGTGGATTTTGGAAAGCGGTTGTCTGGCTGCAAGCTGACATAAAGTTTGTACAGTTCTGCTTTGGTTAATTTCCGCGAGAACTGTACTTCGGAGTTTGCCAGCGCTTGCCTCAGACCTACCACCGTCCACTTCCCGATGGCTGGTATCGTCGGGACGGCCGAGCTGTAAGAGGACGCCGGGGATGGAGTTGGCCGTCTCGCCGGTGGAGGCGAGGGTTGGCCTCGGCGTCTTGGTGAGCGTGAGGCTGAACGAGCAGGCTGGCGGACGCGCTGAGAAGCCTGGGGCTCGGGTGCGATGTCCAGCGGCGGAGGAGTTGGCTTAGGGCTAGGGTTAGGGTTAGGGTTAGGGTTAGGTTAGGTGAATGAAGATCCAGGATCCGATTCCCGAAGGATTCGGAAACGGTTGTGCACTGTCCAGAGTTGTACTGGCCGCCACGAGTCCACACACACACATATGAATCCAAAATCACACATGAAAGTCAACACCTCCCTGAGAAAAGCCAACGTCAAGCTCAAACATTTTTTTGGAACTCGTAAAAAACCCCAGAGCCGCGCACGAGGGCTAGCATGCCCAGGGTTAGCGCTTCGCGGGCTATTTTATGAAGGGGGTTTGCAACAAAAATAGTAGTGTTAGGTTTTAGTGCTAGTTATGATGGGGAGCATGTCCAATTGGAGCGCACGTTTTAGTGTCTGTATAGACTGTGAGAAAAATCTAAATAGATTTTTTCAGGCAAAAATTAGGCTCTTCTACATCATGTTCCAAGTGATGGAGGCCACACTGCGCTCACTACACACTTCTCCCCGTCTGTATGGACAGAGAGAAATTAAATGGTGTGCTTTAATCAAATAAATTTAGCTCTACTACACCGTTTCCCAGGCGGTGGAGGCTTTTCTGTGTCATTCAGGTATCTCGCGACGTTTCGGTAATCTATTTAACCTTCCTCAGGCGAACCAGAATGACAAATGATGACCCTGTTTCCCTCCAGCTTATATGAGCTAGGAAGGCGGGGCTCCCCATCAGGCAACCAATAACCCGTTCAGCATTTTATGTACTTCATCAATTATTTTTTTACAAACTAAAAATTATTGTTGTTGTTTATTTTAATTTTTTACAGGGTCCAGTCCAATATGTGGGTCCACAGGCACTTATAACAGGTAATTAATTAACTTCACATGTGATTCAGGTAAGTATGCGGTTAGGATTAGGGTTAGGGTTAGGGTTAGGGTTAGGTGAATGAAGATCCAGGATCCGATTCCCGAAGGATTCGGAAACGGTTGTGCACTGTCCAGAGTTGTACTGGCCGCCACGAGTCCACACACACACACAGAGAGATATATATCATTATTAAAAAATAAAATAGAGGGCTAAAATTGCCAGGGCTAAAATTGCCAGGGTTCAAATCAAGAGGGCTATACCAACAAGGGTTTAATTTTATAAAAAAAACGAAGGTTAGGTTTTAGGCAGATGTGGTAAGGGGCATATAACTCACGTCTGTATGGACATGAGGAGACACTCGACGTCACAGGGGACGGAGAAAAAATTATGTGGCTCTTCAACATCACTCACAACAATGATGGTGGCCATTTTGACCAACTCGACGCCTGTATGGGCAAAGAGAAAATTTTCCAAGGCTCTGCTACATCACCCACCTTTCAAATGATGGCAGCTGTACTCATTTTTACGGTCCCGTGTCATCCAGGCCAGGGGCGTGTCTACGTGGTGGCCAGGGGGGCACTGGCCCCCCCCGAAATTCGATTGGCCACCCCAGGTGCCCCCCCTATAAGATGTCTTGCGATTGGTTCATTTTACAGCCAATCGGTTTATAGACTCTACTGAAGTTCGCGATTCAAAGAAGTGTAGCGCCAGAGAAACAACGGTCGTCAACGTCGCGGACTTGGACTTTTCCTTGATCAAGTGTGGGGAAGTCAAGACACCAAACAAAGAGCTGGTAGGTAACCTTTATGTATGGTTTAATATGTTTGTAGGGTTTTCTCAGACTCAGATCAATGTTTTTACCCTGTCAGGCTCTGCTCGCGTTGGTCGTGGTTGATGTGGTCAATGTTCAGTCAACGTTTAATAAAATACAATAAAAGTAAAATACGCTGGGCGCTATGTAAGGTATAATGTATAGCGAGGCGGTTGTTATAGCGAATACAACACCGACAGGCTGTTTAGGAGCCCGACGCGAAGCGGAGGGATCTTAAATCAGCCTGAAGGGGTTGTATTCGCTATAACAACCGCCTCGCTATACATTATCCCGCTTATTACATGGCAACCTACCAAATAAATCAATAATTTGACACAAAATATTGATTTTAAAAAGGAGTTTATTGATTTAAAAACGATTTGTATTGCTTCCGCTAAAGAAAATAGTCTGTTTCGTCTCTGCGGTTAGAATCCTGCGCCCATAACAACGCGCTGTTTTTCATGCCAACGGTCTGTTATACTAAGCAGCGCATTCTACATTCGAATTCAACCAAGCCATGTAATAACAAACAATAAACACTGTCATGGTGATTTGCATATTTTGTGACAGTGACCACATAGCAAGATTGCACCAAATGACAATATGCACAGAATGTGTCAAAAAAAACACAAAAAACAATAATAACAATTGTCTGGTGACACGTTACTTGTTAATGCATGACAGTAAGTCAGTTAGATAGATAGTCAGTTAAATTGTCAGGCCTAACTTAGTCATTTACACGTGAAATGACGGATGCATTCTGTGCATTTCATTCACAATTTGAAAATTGTTTTGTTGAGATTGAGAATAACACATAAGTGTTTCTTTTGAAGGCAGGGAAGAGAGCAGTGCCAAGCCATAAAAAGAAGTAAAGATATAGTGAGTTTCTTTCAAAGAAAAAAAAACAAAACAAGTGTAGTAGAGGCAGAAGCAACTGAAGAAAATGTTACTCATCACCAAGAAGAAAATGTCAGGCAGCAAGAAACAGTCACTGTAACAGAATCAGCCAGCAAGGAATCAACAGGCCAGACAGACAGTGATGCCAGTGGACCCAGCCGACAGCAGTGGCCTTCATTTTCCTCTGTGCTTCCTGTAGACCTTGAAGTCAAGTTGACCTGTGACAGAAAAATTTGGACCCTTGTATGATACAACATCCAGGAAATTCACTTCCTGTTGATGGACCGTGTATTTTATTTTGATTGAAGCTTGGTGATTGTTCAGGTGAGCAGTGAAAGAAGCAAAATCGTCCAATGAGTGAGTCCAGACCCCCCAGATATCATCTAAAAATCTATAATATGCCAATGGTTTTTTAGGTGCCGAATTTAAGGCCGTTTCCTCCCAATCTGCCATAAAAATATTGGCGTAAGAGGGGGCAAATTTTTTACCCATGGCAGTACCCTTGACTTGTAAGTAGTATTTGTCATCAAATTCAAAATCGTTTTTGGTCAAATTTATTTCTAATAGTTTGAGTATATATTTATCTGGTCTATTTTGATCTGGAAACTTTTTCATAAACTTTTTTACTGACTCTAGTCCTATTTCTGTCTCTATATTTGTATATAAACTGTCAATGTCAATCGTGAAAAGGAGTGCATCGGGGGGAATTTTAAGTGGTCCTATTTTCTGGATGAAATCGTAAGTGTCTTTGAGGTAACTAGGGTGTCTGGTGGAGAGAGGATTTAGAAAGTGTTCTATGTACTCGGCTGTGTGGTACGTTTCGCTATTGCAATCCGAGACAATGGGTCTTCCTGGAGGAACCTCGAAGGGGATGCTCCATTTCTCTGGCTCTTTGTGAATTTTGGGCAAAAGGTAAAATCTCCTGGGCCTTGGAGGTGTCTCACCCATAAGATACTCTTTCTGTTCCCCACTAATCACCCTCTTTAAACACATTTCCTCTAGAATCTCCCTTACTTCCTGGATCGTGTGGGTGTAAATGGGCTGCTCCAAAGGGCGATAATGTTCTCTCACTGCCAACTGTCTCTGTCCCTCTGAGATGTACTGGTCCCTATCAAGGATCACCGTTGCGTTTCCCTTGTCTGCAGGTTTTATTACAATATTTCTGTTTGCTTGTATGTCTTTTAATGCTTTTCTCTCCGTAGGTGTTAAATTAAGTGCTTCTTTATGTGCCCAATCTAATTGTTTATATGCATAATAATCAGCTGTTATAATATTATTTATTTCTTTAGGGAGACTGGAGAGTGCCGGTGACCAGTCTGAGTGTCGGGTAAATGGAATCTTCTTCTTTTGGTTTTTCTTACCTTCAAAATATGTCTCTAACTTGAGTCTACGGTGTTAGGGTTAGGGTTAGGGTTAGGGTTAGGGTTAGGTTTTTGTAAGAATTACAACAGCTCCCCTGGCCTAGAACTGGTCCGGGTCCAAGGGGAGTCTGAGGAAAGGCACGGGCTCGTGCTCTTTTGACCCAACCGTCGTCCCCTCTCGGGACTACCATTACTAGGTTCCGGGCCCCTCAAACAAAAACCCCTCCCCCCCGGGGGAAAATGCTAGACCGGGCCTGGCCCAACACTTCCCCAAACTCTAGAACTAAACCCCCACACGTCCGCACCCTACCCCATGAAAATAAAACCCATCATGTCCTCCTCCAGACCGACCTTAGCAAAAAACATTGGTGGGTGAAGAGCCTCTATCACTGTGACGAGCAGAACTGACCCGGACTTGGTATATACACCCACACAATCTCGATGAACCAGAGCTTTAGCCCGTAGGCATGGAAATCAGCAAGTCCACCTGACGGGTAAGTTCAGAATCCTTACTATGGCTCCCTCCCCACCAAACCCAACGCTCGGCCAGGCCGAAATGGAGCTGGAAGCCAGCTCCCGGCTCCAGCCGTCGTTCAGGCCGGGAGGCAGACCAAGGAGATAAATCTGCACCCCTGGTCCATCAGGGCTGTGATGGCTAAGATTAGGCAATAAAGGGTGCGAGGGTCGACCCAGACCCATGTCATTGATACCAGTGTTCGATGGTTAAATCCCTGTAGTCGGTTGTTAAACCATTACTCCCGTTCCTATCCCACCAAACCCAACGTTCCGCTAGGCCGGAAAGGAAACAGACAAACCCGAGCCCCTGATCCATCATGGCTGTGATAGTTAGAATAAGGCTAGGATCAATGTAAGGACCGATCTGACCCATATCATCGATATCAGGGTTCGATGGTTAGATCCAGATGAGGAGAGCTACGATACCTCCAATACAGGAGGTTGTTAAACCATTACTTCCGTTCCTATCCCACCAAACCCAACGTTCCGCCAGGCCGGAAAGGAAACAGCAGATAAACCCGAGCCAATGATCCATCATGCCTGTGATAGTTAGAGCAAGGCTAGGATCCACATAAGGACCGATCTCCCCCATGTCACCACTCCCACCGGGATATGACCTTTAGAATTAGGGGACGCAGGGGTAAATTCCACTCCTCTCCCCAGCCACCATGGCCAAATGCCAGTGAAGAATAAACGCAGGAACAAATACCCATGCATCTCAAATCCCTCCGGGTTGTGAGGGTAGTTTTTAGGAAAAGGATGAGCACCGAGCGACCCGAATACATCTCACAAATCCCTCAGTGGTCGTGAGGGGTAGGATTAAGGGAAGGATAAGTGTAGGGACAGATCCCCGTGTATTTCACAAATCCATCAGGACTGTGACGGTTAAGTTTAGGTATAAGCCACTGATCCATCAGGACTGTGAGGGCTAAGTTTAGGCAGGAATGGGTGTGGGGATAGATCCCAACCCAAGCCATTAATCCATCAGGGCTGTGACGGTTAGGGTTAAGTATAAGCCACTGATCCATCAGGGCTGTGACGGTTAGGTATAAGCCACTGATCCATCAGGACTGTGACGGTTAGGTTTAGGTATAAACCACTGATCCATCAGGGCTGTGACGGTTAGGGTTAGGTATAGGCCACTGATCCATCAGGACTGTGACGGTTAGGTTTAGGTATAAGCCACTGATCCATCAGGACTGTGAGGGCTAAGTTTAGGCAGGAATGGGTGTGGGGATAGATCCCAACCCATTAACCCATCAGGGCTGTGACGGTTAGGGTTAGGTATAAACCACTGATCCATCAGGACTGTGACGGTTAAGTTTAGGTATAAGCCACTGATCCATCAGGGCTGTGACGGTTAGGTTTAGGTATAAGCCACTGATCCATCAGGACTGTGAGGGCTAAGTTTAGGCAGGATTGGGTGTGGGGATAGATCCCAACCCATTAACCCATCAGGGCTGTGACGGTTAGGGTTAGGTATAAACCACTGATCCATCAGGACTGTGACGGTTAAGTTTAGGTATAAGCCACTGATCCATCAGGGCTGTGACGGTTAGGTTTAGGTATAAGCCACTGATCCATCAGGACTGTGAGGGCTAAGTTTAGGCAGGATTGGGTGTGGGGATAGATCCCAACCCAAGCCATTAATCCATCAGGGCTGGGACGGTTAGGGTTAGGTATAAGCCACTAATCCATCAGGACTGTGACGGTTAAGTTTAGGTATAAGCCACTGATCCATCAGGGCTGTGACGGTTAGGTTTAGGGTTAGGGTTAGGGTTAGTTAGGGTTAGGGTTAGGGTTAGGGTGGGTTAGGTGAATGAAGATCCAGGATCCGATTCCCGAAGGATTCG